>NW_027612071.1:0-162311 GCF_964261635.1 Lissotriton helveticus
AACCACCCCTTTACTACCGCGAACCCACATGGTCCTTTTTTCAAAAAACAAATAATCATTTCAGAAAGGACAGTCAGCAAGTTGCTACAGGCCTTTCCGCCTTGAAAAATTTACTAACATTTCATTTTTTTATGTACACATTTTTACACGAAAATGGCACCCACATATTTGTTGGGATGCACTTGTTTGGTGATGCATAGGCATCTAAATGTTTTTGCTGATACTCTGCAGCGACGGCAAACAGCATTGACAAAGCCAATAGGTCCAAAATGTGAGGCTGATTCGCTTTGTCAATAAGTGTTTACTTAGTATTCTTACAAACATACAAATTCCACTTTTACCTTTTAGTTCTTTTACAGTTCCAATATCTGGTGCTTATATTTGCAAAAAATAAATAAATAAATAATAAACTTTGCAGGCTTGCCAAAGGAATACCTATTGTTTTTACTTATGCTTGTTTTGTACCGCTTTTTGGCCGCCATAAGTGTGGCAGGGTATGCTCAGACGTGAGTCCTTGCTTACTTTGCCACTGGATTCAAGCAAGCCGGGCTGAAGACGGCTGTAATGTCAGAAACCGGTCCTCGGAAGCTTGTTTCCGGTCCAGGGAAGGCATGGCTTGGCAGTTCGGGCTGGACTGTTCCCATGAGGCACAGGGTCAGACTGATTTGCATATAGCCAAGTCTGAACTGGGGTGGCAGAGTGGGCTAAAGAACGGTGATGGATCAAACCCAGATCTTTTGACTGGGTGTGAGTGTTTGATTGGTTCAGATGCTCCGTCCATCACCACCCCTTTCGTACTGTTTTTCTCATGAAGCATTGTTTTCCCCACTTTCTCCTATGTTCGAGGGAGCGTGCTTCAATGGATCAAAGAACTGGTTTACAATGGAGCCACAGAAGTCAGTCAAAAGTCAGTTTCGGGACATTTCTTAGTAATGTATTGTATGTTTCTCTTACATTGATACTCTTTCCTCACTGGTAGTTGACGTCCTTCTTCCCAGTGATCCGTTCTTTACCAGCTGAAGTAGACATGAGAGAGAATGTACAGCATGGAAACTGCAGAAAATGACTGAAGACAAAGAATGAAAGCGACTCTGAATACGCCACGCAGGTTGGAAAAGTGATGGGCCTGTGTCGAAAAGGATATTTACTTTGCACCTGTTGAGGTTTTTGTGCTCTCCACACCCATTAACATTCATTGCAATTGAATGTATGCGCTTTAATGAAAAACATTATCAAACATTTTTTTGATCAATTATTTTACGTACAGCCATTTTTTTTTTGCATAATCACATTTTTGCTGCTGCTAATTGGTCCACACAAGTTAATCCGCCTAGGAAAAAAAAGCCTAACAGCTTGCTGCCCTTACCCCATTCTTTCCAAATGCAGGACCCCCCTATTCCTTCCCCCTCTTCCCACCTGTGCCTGTACGCTCACTGGCTTACTAACTAAGCCTGCGCCTCCCCTATTTCCACACAGGTACCCCCCCCCCCCCCCCGCCTTATACTATGCTCTGCCCTCTCTTTCTTCTCTATGCCCTGCACATCAGGAGCGATAAATCACTTCCCCAGCACACATTTCCATTGCCGGCTCCTGACTCGGCTGATCCCAACACATCACCTGTTTCTCGATTGGTGTCTGTTTGCACTACAATGATTCTCACTATACAAGGCCTAAAACAATTCACTTTGTCTCAGGCTGTGCCATCCTTGTTACTTTTGCTCCCATGAAATCCGGAGATTCACAATGCAGAGTTCATGGAGGACTGGGGGTTTACTTGGAAATCAAGGGAATTCGTTCACTTCCAGGGGTCCTTTGGGGCTCCCTTCACACTCCAGTGAATCAAGGAAAACCCATAAAACCCACAAAAAGTGTAAAAAGCAATTTTTATCTGTAAATTACTTTTTCTTTCGTGGGAGAATATTTTCCTCGTGGAGAGAACATTTCCTGTATACTGGTATGATATATATATATATGTGGGTGCCCATTCCCGTAAAAGAAAAAGTAGTTATTCTATTGCAGGAATGGTTTTGTAGGTGACTCTAGAATAGAGTTGCAAATCTGAGACAAGCATTGACAAAGCCAATAGGTCTGACTTTTACTTTGAGTACTTGCTAAAAAAATGTTTTTAAAACAGCTGGCAAGAGAGAGAAAAAAAGCAACTGTCTCTTATTCAGTGTAAGAGTCAATATTACGACTCTGGTCGTATATGTTCGCTGGCTTCACCGCATTGGTCAAAAACGCTTTACCTAGGCGATTTTATATGAAGTTGTATACACTTTAAAATGTACCTATGTTGTGCTTATACTTCAGTCTTAGGCAATGATTTTCATTAAAAAAGCATTAATGTGCATACCTATCAACACGTCTCTTTTCTTAAATCATTGCTCTGTAGAATTACTGTCTGTGTCTAATAAAATTAGACCGTGGAAAACGTGCCCTGGCAAAAGGCACCTTTCAGGCATTTCTCACCTCTCAGGCTAGTTAACCTGGGTTGGGAACATTACCTGCACGCAACTAACCATTAAGAAGGTTAATATTAACAGTCCAGCCGGGTACATTCAGATGAAACCAGCAGAGGTGGCGGGTAATGGCCCTGCCACCGTACACAGCTCGAGGTGTGATTGATAAGTGTTGTTCTTCCCTGAGGGGCTGGAAAAGTGCGCGAGGAATGAGAGGGTGAGAAAAAGAGAGAGAACAAACATGAGGGAGAGAGGAAAAGGGAAAGATTTATATATATATATATATATATATATATATATATATATATATATATATGTATATATATATATATATATATATGTATATATATATATATTACCTACTGGCGGTCGCCAGTAGGTATATATAGTTAGGATTTTTTCTCTATGGGATTTTTGAAAATTCTATGTCTAATAAGTTTGGCGTTTGTGGACGGAATTGGCTGAAATTTTCAGGAAAATGGAACATTTTGTTTCTGAGCAGCCACTGAAAATTTGGGGGGGTTTCGTCAAGGGGGGGCCGAGAAAAAAGGGGGGTCCCAAAACGCGTTTTTCCCATGTTAATTTCCATAGGGCGGTTGGCCTCACTTTTAGCCCGAACGGCTGAATGGATTTGCACGAAACTTGGCAAAATTGTAGGGACTGTTAGCCTGATGTGCCTTTGCTAGGTCTCAAGATATGTGCTCCAGTGGATTTTGAGAAATTAACGTTCAAAAAAAGATATATATCTGTAAGCGCGCTCCGGGTAGCGCCCCGGTTCGCGTACTTGACGCGTAACGGAACTTCGCGAAGCGAAGCTGATTGGCTCTCCGGTGTCTGTCAACATTCTAAACAGTCCGGAGCGGCCGCCATCTTGTCTCTCGGTAGGATCGAGAGACAAGAGGAGGCCAAAACAAAGGGGGAAATGGCCATAAGGGGGCATAGTAGATCCTCCCTGACCCCCTAGGTTTGATGTGGAGGCTTTAAAAGGGCCCCACGGGGCAAAAAAAATATTTTTTTTCTTTGTTTTTGCGTGGGGTGCGCCCGGTACGCGCACCGGGAAGCGGTCCGAGGAGCGTACTATGAGGAAAAAAGAAAGACAGGGTATAAAAATGTGGGCAATTTTGTTATAAATGGAAGGTAGTTCTGAAAAGAACTGTTTTTTTATTCTTTTTATTTATTTTATTTTTTTATTAATTTTCTGAACAATTTTTTGATTTTTGAAAACTATTTTGTGTTTTTTTGTGTTTTTTTAGAGGAAATAACAAAAAAGCAGGGTTTGAACATGTCTCAACAGGAGCAAAAAAAAATAAAAAGGATTCATTGTTTTCTCATCTTGATGCATTTATGATTTTCTCCAGCTCGGTTAATCAAAGTAATACTCTTCTCTCTATAACAAATAGTTCCTCCACAATATATACAAACTATTTTTTAGTGTTCAAAAGGAGCTTGAATATTGTCTGGTCCGGCGAATGAGCTTTGTCCACTGGAGGTGCTGGGGATGACATTTGGGGGATTGGCAGCAAGATGGCTCTGCCTTGGTGTTTCTGGCAGGAACTGCCTTACTTGCTCTTCCTCCTCCTCCTCTTCGTCCTCATTATCTTCCTCTCTACCAAAATCCAGTGTTGGAGGTGGTCCTTTTGGTGGTGGTGGTGGTGGTTGCTGAGAAGCACCAGCTGCAGCTATTACAGAAGCCATTGTGAAAAATAGGTCTTGCTCTCTGGAAGTAGAAAGTAAGAATGAGGTAAAAACAAGGAGGGGTTTTCATCATTTGGGAAAAAAAATAGTTCTAAACCAATGAAAAGTGTTATTTTTAGGTCACATGACCTAGCCTAACAACATTAGGAAACCAAAAGTGAAATGAACCAATGAAAAGTGTTATTAACAAGTCACATGACAAATCACATGACCTGTTATGCTTACGGTACGCGCTCCGCGCCGCACCCCGGATCGTTTCCGGGAAGCTGCGCTTCGCGCTTCGCGCTTCGCGGACCGGAGCGCTTCCGGGTGCGCTGAAGCGGCGCGTCATATGACGCATTACGCAACAACGCGATACTTCGCAATTACGCGATGCGTCACGATGTTGTTTTCGAACGTGGCAGTTGCGCAAACGGAACGTTTACCGGTTCGCGGACCAGGTCGCGGCAAGAAATTGAGCTAACGGGAAGCTACCCGGTTCGCGGACCGGAAGCGAAACAAAAAAATATATAAAAAAAAATACATTAAAAAATTGTATTAAAACATATAAAATATATATTTCGATTTAAAGAAGAATACATTTTAAAGCTTTTGATATTTGCTATTAAAAAACCATTGAAATTCACTGAAAAAACCATAGGTTATACACCATATATAGTTAGGAATTAGCATTTACAAAACCTTGAAAATTCACTGAAAAAACCATAGGTTATAGACCATATATAGTTAGGAATTAGCATTTACAAAACCTTATTTTACTCACACAAAACCATTGAAATTCCATATATAGTTAGTTGCACTAACTATATATCGCGCACCCGCAATCCACTGCTGATGATGTCACATATTACATCATTCATGACATGGTCAGTGACATCACTGATGACATCACTGATGACATCTCAAATGACATCACTGATGACATCACTGATGACATCTCATCGTGGAGAAGTGTGGCTCACTGGTTAGAGGAGGCAGACCTGGAAGCAGAGGTCAGCCCGGGACCAGGGTTCAATTCCCGGCTCGGCGGGGTCTTGAGTCCTAAAATGTCCATGGACTCGACAATTCTCGCTCCGGTGCCTAATTGATTCATGGGTTCACACTCTGCGACTCTGGGCAATAGATTGCTTAATCTCCACAACGGCCCCTCGCGGCGGGATGCCTGGCTTTCACCTTGCGGATACCCAGCCGGGGTATCTCACAGGGGAATACCAGGACGGGTTCCCTAAGCAAGCGCTTAGAAACCAGTGGTGATTTGCGCTATACAAATCCATGTACATTTACATTTACATTTACATTTACATTTACATTTGACATCTCAAATGACATCACTGATAACATCATCCAGTGACTGTGTGTTTCTGTAAAGTTTAAATATGTTTGATATATTGAAGAATGAGTGGATGTATAAGTGTCTGGATGAAGGATTTAGTAGGTGCGTGACTGACTGTATGAGTGAGTGAATAAATGTGTCGTACTAAATGCATGGGTTAGTGACTAAACTTTCTGAATGTGTGCATCAGTATGTCTGTTGTGATGTAAACTGCTGCATGTGTTGATCATTAGCTATACGAGAGGCTATATGTGATATTTATTGGTTGCCCAAGTATTTGTATGGGAGATTGAGTTTGTGTGGGGGTGGCTGGGAGGTGTGTGACTCTGTGCATAGATGTGTGAGCAGTTGATTCACTAGGTGTATGAGTTCAAGAGTCCATGTGGAAACACCTGTATGGGCGGTTGACTGTGTGCATGAGTGTATTGGTGAGTGAATGGATATCTCAGTGCTACATGTCAAAGTAAGTACATATGTAAAACAAAGTACATGTGAGAGTTGGCATATATAAATAACTGTGCATGAGTGCTAGTGAATGTGTGAGTGGCTGTATGGATCATTGTGAACTTGTATCAGGGATTGTATAAGAGAGTAAATATGTGTTAGTATATGTTTGACTAAGTAAGGTGTGTATAACTGTATAGTTGAGGAAATGGAGGTGAGATTGTTTCTTTGCATGACTGACTAGGTGTGTGAGTAACTCCATGGATGAGTGACAGTGTGTGAGTGTCTGTATACACTGAGTGTATCTAAGGTTATATTAGAGTCTGAAGAGGTTTATCGTATTAGCACAAGAATGATGTCAAATGAGATGTCATCAGTGATGTCATCAGTGATGTCATTTGAGATGTCATCAGTGATGTCATCAGTGATGTCACTGACCATGTCATGAATGATGTAATATGTGACATCATCAGCAGTGGATTGCGGGTGCGCGATATATAGTTAGTGCAACTAACTATATATGGAATTTCAATGGTTTTGTGTGAGTAAAATAAGGTTTTGTAAATGCTAATTCCTAACTATATATGGTCTATAACCTATGGTTTTTTCAGTGAATTTTCAAGGTTTTGTAAATGCTAATTCCTAACTATATATGGTGTATAACCTATGGTTTTTTCAGTGAATATATATATATATATATATATATATATATATATCAGAGCTCCACTTTGCCCACAGTTTGAACAGCACTCAAAACTCAATCCTCTGGTGGCAAGCCTTTATTGCTGGTATAAGCAGACTCCTGTCTGCCATTACATTTAACAGCCAGTTTCAGCAGGTTGTGCCTGACGCGTTTCGAAGGAAAACACCTTCTTCCTCCGAGGCTTTGCGCTGAAAATGAATGCGTGCCTGCTGCCCCGGTGTCTCCCATATGCTGCTAATCACGCCCCTCATTGGGCTGGTCCATCACCATGCGCAGCATTGTGGGAGACGTAGTCCCAGCCAGTTTCTTCCATTGATGGTGGCACTAATTCCTGTTACGGTTTCCAGCCCTTAGATAGGCCACAGCAGGCAGTGTCCGCTCTCAATCCCTAGATTGAGTTCCACAAGGCGGCTCCGTATGATTCGTGCCGCGTGGTCCCCTTTTTTTCCGGGGTGGTGCGCGTTCGGCGGCTGGACGGCCACCTAATATCACAGCTCCACTTTGCCCACAGTTTGAACAGCACTCAAAACTCAATCCTCTGGTGGCAAGCCTTTATTGCGGGTATAAGCAGACTCCTGTCTGCCATTACATTTAACAGCCAGTTTCAGCAGGTTGTGCTTGACGCGTTTCGAAGGAAAACACCTTCTTCCTCAGAGGCTTTGTGCTGAAAATAAATGCGTGCCTGCTGCCCCGGTGTCTCCCATATGCTGCTAATCACGCCCCCCATTGGGCTGGTCCATCACCATGTGCAGCATTGTGGGAGACATAGTCCCGGCATTTTCTTCCATTGATGGTGGCACTAATTCCTGTTACGGTTTCCAGCCCTTAGATGGGCCACAGCAGGCAGTGTCCGCTCTCAATCCCTAGATTGAGTTCCACAAGGCGGCTCCGTATGATTTGTGCCGCGTGGTCCCCTTTGTTTCCGGGGTGGTGCGCATTCGGCGGCTGGACGGCCGCCTAATATCATATATATATATATCCATATATATATATATATGTGTGTGCAGACTCCAAGGAACGCCACTTCCAATCCCAGCGCAACCCAGGACTAGCGAAGCAAACAGGAGACGGACCACAGCTTACAATTCACTGGTTGGTCTTTATTGCAGGAAAGGTTTGTAGCAAAAGGGCAAGACGCGTTTCGGTCACATGATCATAGCAATAGAGAAAACACTCTATGGTATCGCTAAAGACAGATGCAAATACACAAAATAAGTTACTTTACAGTGAAAAATAACTCAGCATGATAGAAATAATTAAAAAAATATTTTCAATTAAAAACCATCTATTTTGTGTTGTTTCAATAATTATTCAAGGATAAATCCCTTTAGAAACATTGTGCAATGTACAAAGTAGCGACCTGTACACAATGGGGAAACGGGTACAATTTGAAAGTGCAAATTACAATAATCATTGAATCACAGTCTGTAATTCGTGGAGTGATTGTATTATGTGCAAAAATGCGATAAAAGGGAGAGGAAAAAGTGCTAGAAGTGCATAATGATATTAACCTGTGTATGTAATGCATAAATGCTAGTTACGACATTGAAGGAAAATATTTACCTTACATATGTTACGTAAAAGCATATATTAAAACATTTAATACTGGTTTAAATACTTAATCATATATAAAAAAGTTTTTTTATATATAGTAAAAACACCCTGTGTAAAAAAAGTGCTAAAAGATCACACATCTAGAATTATAAAAATACATATATATATCAAATCAATTTATTACTATATACATAAGGAAGCAGAAATGATGGAATTATCATTGAAGTGGCTAACAAGGAACTTGACTAGCCACTTCTGCTGTTATTCATGAACTCAATAATTCGTGGACTGAATACTGAAACATTGACAATCTCCCTAGATCACAGGGAACCTGACATATCTAGGGAGCAAATGGGATGCAGGTAAAATGTCTTGACCAACTAGGCTTTAATTACGGAAGCGAGTCTCTAAAGGAAGTGGCGCAAATCCTCAGTATTATTTAGCCCATTGGGCCACTTGCTGTCATACTCGAGGATCAAGCTTGACTCAAGCCGCCTCAGTTTGAGCTCGCGGTTCCCTCCCCTTCTGAGTTTAGGGACAGATGCCACCACTTAATATGAGAGACAATTGATATCTTTATTGTGTATGCTCTCAAAGTGGCGAGCCACTGGGTATGCCTGATCACAATGTAAGATGGCACAAATATGCGGAAGGATCCTGACGTGCACGTGCTGTTTTGTACTGCCTATATAATTAAGGCCACAAGTGCACGTCAGGACATATACTGCATATTCCGTCTTACAAGTATGGCTGCCTCTAATCGGAATTTCAGCGGTGGAAAATGGGGTTCTGTAATGTGTTTTGTTAATTCCAAACTTGCACGCTCAGCAAGTTGAACATTTTCGGAACCCTGCTGGTAATAACCAATTAGGTTTTTGTTGTAGTTCTGGACTACTTTGGTCCAGTACTGCACCCATACTCTGTGCCCGCCTGAAAGTTACCAAAGGTTTGTTTGGCAACATACATCCCAAAACAGTATCTGTTAGGACAGTAGACCAGTACCGGTTAATTATTTGTCTAATTTTGGTCTCCTGACTGCTATAGTCTGTTATGAACCTGGGACAGTCTAAGCTATTTAAGCTGGCATAATCAGTGGCCATATCGTTCTTATTAGTGGTGTCTGAGAAAAGACTGGCTCTAGAGCGACTTTCTGCTTTGGTCAATGCTTGATTAAACAACCGGTCTGAGTATCCACGGGCCTTCATTCGGTATTTTAGCTCAGTGACACATTTACCAAATCCTCAGTAGAACTGCATATTCTTTTTAGCATTAGGATTTCTCCATAAGGTATGCTGTGGATAGTATGCCTGGGATGAAGACTAGAGGCATGGAGCGTGGTATTGCCTGCCGTGGCCTTTCTATGTAGGGTGATTTGTATCCGCTTGTTGTCATCTATATAAATTTTGACATCCAGAAATTCCGCTTGTTTGGCACTTATACTGGATGTGAATTTCAGATTAAGGGGGTTGTGGTTAATCTCATCAATAAAAGTACGTGCTTCATTTTCATCCCCTTGCCAAACAATAAAAATGTCGTCAATATAGCGGAGATACTTTACAATTTTCTCCCGTACCCATACTCGATGTGTAACATTGAGGACCCGCTCCTCCCACCAGCCGACGTGTAAACACGCATAGCTGGGGGAGAAGCAGGCCCCCATAGCCACACCTCTCAGCTGTCTCCAAATCTCCTTGCCAAATGAAAAGTAATTATTGCCCAGACACCATTCAATCAGGCCCAGGATCACCTTATTATGTTCATAAAATTCAGCAGGTCGTTGACCAAGAAAGTAAGTGACTGCATTTAGACCACAAGAATGAGCAATGCTCGTGTACAATTGTTCAACATCAAGAGTAATCAGCAGCATATCTTCTTGGCAATCCAAGTCTTCTATTTTTGCTAAAAAGTCACTTGTGTCCCGGACAAAACTGGGAAGGTTGTTAACCCAATTTTGTAAGAAGAAATCAATATATTGACCCACATTTTCTCCACAGCTGTTTATGGCGGAGATAATGGGCCTGCCGGGAACAGGCGATGTCCCTTTGTGAATCTTTGGGATAAGATAGAGGACTGGATGTCCATTATACATACATTTGTATTCATCTGCTGAAATAAGGCCTTCCCTGCGATATTTTAGAAGCAGTTTGTGTAAGCTTTCGTTTGCCTTCAAATACTCTTTATTAGATGATTTTATGTAGCAAGCAGGGTCTTGTAGCTGCCTTTGTGCCTCTGTAGAATAATCCGATTTGGGCCAAATAACGATGTTACCCCCTTTGTCTGCGGTTTTCACTATTATATTGGGGTTATCTTCTAGCTTTTTCATAAGTTCAAAGTATTTGGCCTTTTGCACATTATACTTCTTTTTCTTTTGATTGTTCATTTTTTTGTACAACTCTTTGATATCTGCGATAATGCAATCTTGGAAAACATCCACCGCATCTTTAGTCATGATAGGCACAACATCTGATTTTCCTTTGAATGGCGTGATACCTGCACCTTATTGAGTCATGTTGATTTTTTCTAATCTTTTTTGTGTGCTTGTGTCAACATCACCACCCCTTATTTGAGAGTTTGTTGCATGATTGAGGTCATACATATCAAGAAAAACTGGTACGTCACATACTGATAATTGGGGTTCATTATCAGTGTTGTTGGTACTATTGTTGTCTTCAGTAACACTAGTAGACTTTAATTTCTGTAGCGCAAAGAAGTTTTTCAACTTTAATTTGCGAATATATCGGTACACATCGACTCTAGTGGAGGCATATTTGAAGTTTTGTTCGGGGCAGATGTTCAAACCAAGCTCCAAAAGTTGCTGTTCTGCTTTTGTGAGGACTACTTCCGATAGATTTACAATGGATCTCCCCATCTCTACTTCTTCTTTTTCCTTGATTGGTTTGTCTTTTTGCTCTGTCCCCTTTTGTTTGTGTTTCCTTCTCCTTTCGCGTATTTTTTTATTTCTGCGGGTGTTGCTGCATTTTTTTGACGCGGTCTCAGTGTGCGCAGCTACTAAAAAACCAAGCTCTTCATCAATATCCAGAATGGGCATGGGAAGGCCAGTTGCAGTTAAATCTTCATTTGAGCCAATCGACCCACTGGAGGTTGAGGCTGTGTCGGAGTTGGAGCTCACAGTAGCGTGGTCTTGTGCCTCAGTTGATTTAGCTGTAGAGATTGAATTTGGCACTGCATTCCCCTTTCCCCTAAACTGCTGGCGTTTAGTGACATTATATTTACGCGCAAAGGTAAATATCTGGCCATTTGCGTAATCCGCTGCATCTCTTGCAAATTTGCTGACTTTCCTTGCTTTAATTTTGTCTGCGTGCTTCTTGAGTCTATCATGCATTGCTTCTTTTAATTTTTGGGCGGCTTCAGTTTCTTCCATGGAATTGATTTGCTCTTGAATTTTATCAATTGTGGTCAATATTGCATCTCTGTCAATGGCAGCATATTTGATCAGAATGTGTACTGAGTTCATAGAGGCCGCCAGGTTGTTTTGGCCCCATTCCTTTAACATCAAAGGGTTTGGATTTTCGAAGCTCGGAGCGAGCATTATTCTTAAAGCCCTTGGTACACGTTTGACATCTGCATAGTTTGAAAGTGAGTAATGTTCCCACCATTTTGTGACTTCAAGGTGTTTTTGCTTTTCTAGTGCCTTATATAATGCTTTGATGTCTGTGTCTTCTTGAGTCTCAATGTTAGATGCTGTTATACTAACACTGCTGCCTGGCGTAATGACCTGATTGAACAGCTGTTCCGCTTCCTCCTCCCTCACACGGAACTCCTCCGCAGACATTATCCTCTGCCCCAACCTGTCTTTTTCTTCTGCTGTACGCCTCGGATATTAACAACGGTGTGCTATTTGTGCTAGTCCCTCACCGGGGACGTAACCTCTCCACCTCCGCTCTGCCGTGCAGTATCACTCACCACGTTTTGCTGACAACACGCTTTGGCCGGGTCCTCCGACTCGGCCGCCGAATATCGTCCTCTATGCTGGTATTCGAATTTGCTGAACTTCTGGCCGCAGGAGGGGGCATCCACTTAAAATTCCGTCCGGAAACTTGGCAAGAGATAGCTTGACAGTGGACGCCTGCTTTCTGGAGAGGGGGTCCGTAACGGAAACAAGCTGATTTCCGTGATTCAATGTGCGCAGACTCCAAGGAACGCCACTTCCAATCCCAGCGCAACCCAGGACTAGCGAAGCAAACAGGAGACGGACCACAGCTTACAATTCACAGGTTGGTCTTTATTGCAGGAAAGGTTGGTAGCAAATGGGCAAGACGCATTTCGGGCTCCAAGAGCCCTTGATCACATGCAATGACCCAACTGTATTCTTTTGTTTTTATAATGCAGTGAAGCCCGCCTCCCCACCAATTTTCAAACAGGTCACATGATCATAGCAATAGAGAAAACACTCTATGGTATCGCTAAAGACATATGCAAATACACAAAATAAGTTACTTTACAGTGAAAAATAACTCAGCATGATGGAAATAATTAATATATATATTTTTATCCACGAAGGGGTCCAGAAATGAAGACGCACACTGCCAGCGGGTGCTCTGCGCAAGGGTCGAACCCAGACCCGTATTTCATTTACTCGTTTCCAAAAGACGCGGCACTCAGGGAAAGTTCTCTTATTCAAGTAATTTTATTGAATCAAGCTTAACCGACGCGTTTCAGCCTCCACGGCTACCGTGATCAAAGCCGTGGAGGCTGAAACGCGTCGGTTGAGCTTGATTCAATAAAATTACTTGAATAACAGAACTTTCCCTGAGTGCCGCGTCTTTTGGAAACACATATATTACCTACTGGCGGTCGCCAGTAGGTATATATAGTTAGGATTTTTTCTCGATGGGATTTTTGAAAATTCTATGTCTAATAACTTTGGTGTTTGTGGACGGAATTGGCTGAAATTTTCAGGAAAATGGAACATTTTGTTTCTGAGCAGCCCCTGGAAATTTGGGGGGGGTTCATCAAGGGGGGGCCGAGAAAAAAGGGGGGTCCCAAAACGTGTTTTTCCCATGTTAATTTCCATAGGGCGGTTGGCCTCACTTTTAGCCCGAACGGCTGAATGGATTTGCACGAAACTTGGCAAAATTGTAGGGACTGTTAGCCCGATGTGCCTTTGCTAGGTCTCAAGATATGTGCTCCAGTGGATTTTGAGAAATTAACGTTCAAAAAAAGATATATATCTGTAAGCGCGCTCCGGGCAGCGCTCCGGTTTGCGTACTTGACACGTAACGGAACTTCGCGTAGCGAAGCTGATTGGCTCTCCGGTGTCTGTCAACATTCTAAACAGTCCGGAGCGGCCGCCATCTTGTCTCTCGGTAGGATCGAGAGACAAGAGGAGGCCAAAACAAAGGGGGAAATGACCATAAGGGGGCATAGTAGATCCTCCCTGACCCCCTAGGTTTGATGTGGAGGCTTTAAAAGGGCCCCGCGGGGCAAAAAAAAAAAAAAAAAATTGTTTTTTTGCGTGGGAAGCGCCCGGTCCGCGAACCGGGAAGCGTTCTGGGGAGCGTACTATAAGGAAAAAAGAATGATAGACTTTTCAAATACTGTATGTTAATTGATTGTTGGTTTTGTTGATTATTTTTTAATTTCTTTATTTTTTAAGCAATTATTTATTATTGTGATTGTGTTTCAAAATTTAATAACATTTCTAACATTTCACTGTCTGAAATGTCGTTATTTTCATTGAACATAGCTTGTAATCTCTGAGTGTGTAAAATGTCCTCATTTTGAAGGAGGTCATCTACTGCTTGCACACATTGCAGTAGTTCTTGGTCCCAAGTTTCATCCATAAATTCTATATAATTTGGATCAATTAATTCTTGGCTGCTCTCTTGCAAGACAATTTGAAATGAAACTTTCTGTTCGCCTTCCATGTTGCCTGAAATTTGGATAAAAGAAATATATATTAGTAGAGATAGGGCACTGTTGGGATTAATTTTAGATAGGCAGTTTTTATCAGTGAATTTATCTTTGGGCAGTGTATAGTATCAGAGTGGAAGTAGGAATATAAAAAAGTGTATGTGATTTAACGTAAGTAAATTCATAATTATACAAGAGAAACCTAACTCCATCCATAACTATAACAGAGAAGTCTATCTAAATCTATAACTACTACAGAGGGATAGTATATAACTATCAGAAAAAGTTTACCATATTAACTGATAGTGCACAATATACTTCAGTTTTTAAAATAACAACTTACCTTTACAAAGAAGTTGAAGTGATTAGTGAAAATCTAATTGAAATGTACACCAGGAAGTAGTAGTCAAAATGGCTGTGTTCCCTTCTCTTCCTTTAAATATATTCAGGTATATAACGAATCAAATGTCAGGTAAAAAAAGTAGAAAATGAAAGTAACATTTTCATTGGTTGTCAATTCCAACACTTCAGATGTGTTCTGTGAAGTAATTTACCTCACGGTATTTAGAAAGGTCTACAGGCTAAATGGCTAAATGGAATTTCAATCAAATTTGTGAAAATGGTAGGGATTGGTATGTAGTATGAGCTAATCTATATTTGGTGAAAGTGTCTCCAGTCGTTTTTCTGTAAATTACTTTCCCACCTTTTTTGATGGAGCGCTTCCCGGGGAGCGCCCCCGTACGCGAACTGGCGAGCGCCCCGGTACGCGAACCTGAAGCGTTACGGAAGTCCACCATTTTGTGTTTCGGTCGAATTAAGATACAAGATGGAATTGGAATTGGAATTGGAAGCGGATTTATAGAGCGCATAGCTACCCTTGGGCATCCCAGCGCTAAGAGGACCTAGTTTATTCCAAAGGAGTCAGTACAGGAGGAAAGTATTTAAGGAAAGAGCCAAGTTTTTAATTTTTTACGGAAGGATAGTAGGTTATGATCATTCCTCAAGACTAGTGGGAGGGAGTTCCAGAGCTTAGGGGCGTTGTAGGCGAACCTGCGGCCGCCAGATCTTGCCTTTTTTATCCTAGGGACGGAGGCCAGGGCAAGTGAATCCGATCTAAGGTGTTTGTTAGATTGGTGAGGTTTAATCAGGGATCTGAGTATTGGGGGGCCTTTGTCATGCAGGATTTTGTGCGCTGTGCAGAGCGTCTTGAAAGTGATGCGCTCCTTCACTGGGAGCCAGTGTAGGCTTTTGAGGGCAGGTTTAGCCGAGCTCCGTGCTTTGGTACCCCTGAGGAGTCTAGCTGCGGCATTTTGGGCCACCTGAAGTTTTTGAATGACTGATGCAGGGGCTCCCAGGTACAAGATGTTGCCATAATCTAGTCTTGAGTTGACCAGTCCCTGCATCAGTAGCTTTCTGGAATGGAAAGGGATCAGGTGGAGGATCTTACGGGCCGTCCGGATTAGGCCGAAGCAGGTCCCTGATGTTTTCCTGGCTTGGGTTTTAAAGTTAAGGTCCTGGTCGAGCCAGATACCTAGACTTTTAACCTCGGTTTCAGGAGTGGGGTAGATACCCGTACATGGTGGCCAGGAAAGGGTTGAAGGTAATTTGTTTTGGTTGCCCAGAAAGAGGATCTCGGATTTATCGCCGTTGAGCTTTAGTCTAGAATCCGACATCCATTTTGAGATCCCTTCAAGGCAGCTGGCCAAGTTTACTAGGCTACTGTTTGAGTGGTTGATGGACACCACCAACTGGGTGTCATCAGCGTACATCACTGTCTTGACCCCAAAGGGAGTGATAATGTCTTCGAGAGGAGACATATAAACATTAAAAAGTGTGGGGCTGAGGGAGGAGCCCTGAGGGACCCCACACTGCATGGCCAGGGGTTTGGACGTGGAAAAGCCGTCCGACACCTGAAAAGATCTTCCATCGAGGAAGGATTTAATCCATGCGAGGGCTGAGTCAGAGATACCCACTTGACTCAGCCGGTGGGTCAGGATGGCGTGGTCCACCGTGTCGAAGGCGGCACTTAGATCAAGGAGGATCACTGCCACTGATCCTCCTGCGTCTATGATGGCTCTAGCCTCTTCGACAACTGCTAGCAAGGCGGTGTCGGTGCCTTGCCCCGGTCTGAAGCCGGTCTGGGAGTCTCGCAGTAAGTGATTTGACTCCAGAAAGGTGGATAGCTGCTGGTTAGCTATTCGTTCAGCCACTTTGCTGATCCCTGGTAGGAGTGAAATCGGCCTGAAGTTGGAGGGGTCCGATGGGTCCAGGTGAGGTTTTTTTAAGAGGGCTTTGACCGTGGCCTTTTTCCAATTAGCTGGAACGACGCCCTTTCTAAAGGAGGCGTTTATGAGATTGGTAAAGGGTTGAGCTACAATAGGGGCGACCAGTTTCAGCTTGCTGATGGGAGCGGGATCCGGGTGTCTAAGAATGTCTCCGTGGAGATCTGGTCAAAGGCTCGCAAGTACGGAGCCTCCGGGTGAAGGGGGGAGAGCAAGGAGTGGAGAGACGCGGAGGGTACGGGCAGTGAGGTAAGTATTTTATCAATTTTTGCGGAGAAGAAGTTAGCCATTTGATTGCATCTCACGCCTTCCGGGTCTGGGGGGGGGGGAGGGTCCTGGATTTTGGTAAGGAGCCGTACTATCCGGTATGTTTCCTTCGCGGAGTTAGTCGCTGCGGCAATCTTTCCTTCGAAGAAGGTGGCCTGGGTAGATTTAATAGCATTTTTATAGCGCTTGATAGCGGCTTTATATTCGTTTTTGTGGGCTGTGGACCAGGTTTTTCTCCAGGTGCGTTCTAGTTTTTTACAGCTTTTTTTTAGGGTGCGGAGTTCCTGGGTAAACCAAGGAGATTTGGGCGTTTTGTGCATGCTCGGGAGTTGTTTGAGTGGCAAAGTGGTTTCTAGGGATTGATGAATCCAATCCTGTAGCTGAGTTTCTGCAATTGAAGGGTCATCGTCCAGGGAGGGGGAGGTGGAGGATAAGGCCTGGGCCCAGGCGATGTTATCCAGTTTTTTCCATGGGCGATCGGGGGGTTGGGGGGGAGGTTTACCAAGAGACTTGGTGGATAGCTGTAGCTCGAAAGGGACCAAGAAGTGGTCTGACCATGGAAGGGGGATGGGGGGCTTAGCTGTAAGACGGGGGAGGTTGGAAAATACGGGATCCAAAAGATGCCCTTTGAGGTGAGTGGGAAGGTTGTTAAGCAGTTCGAGACTGAGTGAGCCCAGGTCAGCTTTGAGGTCCATCGCCGGTTTGCTGGAGGTGTCATCGAGATGGAGATTTAAATCTCCCAGAATCGTGAAATTCGGTGTTATACACGCTAGGGACGAAACCGAGTCAATGAGTGACTCGCTGAAGTGACGAATGGGTCCGGGGGACGATATACTAATAGTCCCGAGAGTGTAAGCGACGGAGGACGACTCACGGAGAAGAGAATATTTTCGCAGTCCAGTATCGGACTGTCTCTGAATTGACATGAGAGGTGGTCTCTATATATGATGGCGATTCCTCCGCCTATGCCTTCGGGTCTGTTGTGGAACTTAATTAGGTATTCCGGGGGGAGTGACTGAACGATGTCTGGCTCTGAACCTATTGTGAGCCATGTCTCCGTGAGGAATAAGATTTCAATATCGGAGTCTTTCAGGAGCAGATTAATTTCCGTTTGGTGCTTTGGGAGGGATCTGCAGTTTAGCAGGGCCATATTAAGGGTGATTGGTTTCAGCGTTGGCTCTGGGGTCAGACTGTATGAGCATGAGTGGCAGCGGAAGTTCCCTTCGGCAAGTGAGATCGCGTTGCTGCAGGGGGGGTTTAAGGGAATTCGAAGTCCAAGCAAAGTGTCACTGGTGTAGGTGAGGAGTTGGGTAGGGCTCTGGGTGCGGTCTGGCGCGGACGGGCGCAGACGGGCTTGCCTTAGGCGCGCCTTCGGTGCGCAAACGGCGCTCCCGCTGCGCTCGTCCGCTGCGCTTCCGGAGTAGACACATTTTAGTAGTGAGGGGGGGGCGTGGCCTCGCACCTCGCCGGCAATGGCGATCTAGAGATTTTAGCGCTCTGAGGTCCGCTGACAGCGATGGGATCCGCTGTGCGGTGCGCTGGGCGTGCAGCAATGAAGATTTTAGAGAAGCCAGGTAACAGCGTGCAAGTTTAAAAACAGATTATTTGTGACACAGCAATGTATAAAAAATGATCGTGAAGCTCCCGGCTTTCCGCCTCAGGAGGTAGCTAGGTTCTAAGAGAAACACTCGTTATCAGTGTATTTGTACCGGTGAGGGCGGGGGGCGTGGCCTCGAAGTGGGCGTGGCCTCGCACCTCGCCGGCAATGGCGATCTAGAGATTTTAGCGCTCTGAGGTCCGCTGACAGCGATGGGATCCGCTGTGCGGTGCGCTGGGCGTGCAGCAATGAAGATTTTAGAGAAGCCAGGTAACAGCGTGCAAGTTTAAAAACAAATTATTTGTGACACAGCAATGTATAAAAAATGATCGTGAAGCTCCCGGCTTTCCGCCTCAGGAGGTAGCTAGGTTCTAAGAGAAACACTCGTTATCAGTGTATTTGTACCGGTGAGGGCGGGGGGCGTGGCCTCGAAGTGGGCGTGGCCTCGCACCTCGCCGGCAATGGCGATCTAGAGATTTTAGCGCTCTGAGGTCCGCTGACAGCGATGGGATCCGCTGTGCGGTGCGCTGGGCGTGCAGCAATGAAGATTTTAGAGAAGCCAGGTAACAGCGTGCAAGTTTAAAAACAGATTATTTGTGACACAGCAATGTATAAAAAATGATCGTGAAGCTCCCGGCTTTCCGCCTCAGGAGGTAGCTAGGTTCTAAGAGAAACACTCGTTATCAGTGTATTTGTACCGGTGAGGGCGGGGGGCGTGGCCTCGAAGTGGGCGTGGCCTCGCACCTCGCCGGCAATGGCGATCTAGAGATCTGGAGGGCAAATAATGTTCAGAATGGGTAGAAGGGGGCATGGTAGACTTATCTTGACCCCCTAGTTTTTCTGAGGGTGGCTGAGGAGGCCCATATGTGCGAAAAAAAAAAAAAAAAATTTAAAAATTTCACGAGGTTAGCTTCCGGTTCGCGTACCGGGTAGCGCCCCGGGTAGCGTACTTTGTTGAAAATTAGTGAAAAAAGTTAGAGTAAAATAATAATTGTGAGTGATCAGATGTAGGGTAGCTCTGAGAAGAGCTTTTGGGTTTATGGTACATTTAGGTACTTATAAGTAGGTACCAATGCACAGTCTTAAATTCAAAATGAAAACTCTGTTGCCCTCATCTGAGAAGTGAACTCCATCTCCTCTGTAGATATCTTGCATGTAGTAACGCAAGTTATTGTTGTACATGGAGCCCATTCCATGGTCTCTCATGTAAGCTGAAACAGATTTGTTTACATGCTTCCTCGACTTCTCAATTTGTGGACAAAATTGGTTCGACCACCTCCATTTCTGTCTTTGGCATATATTTGAATATACCAAGGCAGTTTGAGGAAAAAGTGCCATTAATTGCTCAAAGGTGTCCTTTAAAAGCATTTCCAGACCTACCCCAGTCAAAGTGCCCAAATCATTACCTCCACAGTGCACAATTAACAGGTCAGGTTTTGGCAAATGCATAAAGGTTTTCACCAATGGTATCAATTGGTGACATTTTAATCCTCTGTGGCCAAACCACCTAATTTCCACATCTTGTAAATTGAGGTTAGGTAAATTTCTGTTCTCAGCATACCTCTGAGCCCAATAGATGTAACTATGTCCAACAATCCAGACAGAAAACATGGTGAGAGAAGGTTCTGCTGCAGTCAGATGAAGTGTGGCAATGAAATGGCAGTTGAAAAAAAAGAGTTTAAAATGAAAAAACTGTGGAGTTTCTGTGTTAAGGAAGCAGTAACAGTGATTGGTGGATTTTGATTGCTGAAAACAGAAAGTTAGGGTGCATGGATGAGTTCTTTGAAAGATGTATTTTGAATGGTCAATCAAAAATCATTAAATGAAAGATTGCACTGGATATGCAGGTGCACTGAGAGTTCAGAGTTCAATTGAAACATTGTTGTGTGAACTTGCAAACACCAGAGGTCTTCCAGGAGGTAGTTGCTATGCAAAAAAGGCAGAGAGGGCAGAGGGGGGAAGGGTTTTGATTTGAAAAAAGTGAGGGAAGAGTTTTGATTGGGTGACATGAGAGATATGTGTGAAGAATCACAGCATTTCTGTGCTTTCTATAGCTGCAGCCTCTGGAGTGCATACCCTTTGTTCTGCTGAAGACAAATTGGTGTATTTCCGAGACTGTTTTGAAACTCATAAAGTATTTGCTAAGGTGAGAAAAGATTTATTTAATTTAGATAGAGAATAGTGTGCTTTAAGGAGAAAATTATGAAGAAAGTTGTGTTTTTAAAATGTTGCTTTGTCTCAAGTGTTTTACAAATAGATTATGTTTCTTTGAGAAATTGTAATTGGAGAAAATGTGAAGTATTAGTACTGACAGGGTGTTTTTGTGCATAGGAGCTGTGCAGTGTTTTCAAATTATGACTTGAAAATCGTTTTTGAGGAAAAGGAGTGATTTTAAAATTTATGACAAGGACATAATGGTGTCTGCTTCTTTATAAGGCATTTGAGTGTCTCTGATGTTATTTTTCCCATTTTAATGTAAGACCTTTCCCCGTGGTGCAAATTCCTTGTAAATATGCTCGCACCTGTGCTTGGAAAATTTAGATTTTGATTGTTTGAGTTACATAGCCATGTTAAAAGTGACCCAAAAATGCTGCAAAGGCAATCAAAAAACGCTTTCATGTGTCTTAAGGACATTTTCAGTCATTTCCCCATGTGCAGTGTTTTCAAATTAAGACTTGAAAATCGTTTTTGAGGAAAAGGAATGCTTTTAAAATTTATGACAAGGACATAATGGTGTATGCTTCTTTATAAGGCATTTGAGTGTCTCTGGTGTTATTTTTCCCATTTTAATGTAAGACCTTTCCCCGTGGTGCAAATTCCTTGTAAATATGCTCGCACCTGTGCTTGGAAAATTTAGATTTTGATTGTTTGAGTTACATAGCCATGTTAAAAGTGACCCAAAAATGCTGCAAAGGCAATCAAAAAACGCTTTCATGTGTCTTAAGGACATTTTAAGTCATTTCCCCATGTGCAGTGTTTTCAAATTAAGACTTGAAAATCGTTTTTGAGGAAAAGGGATGCTTTTAAAATTTATGACAAGGACATAATGGTGTATGCTTCTTTATAAGGCATTTGAGTGTCTCTGATGTTATTTTTCCCATTTTAATGTAAGACCTTTCCCCGTGGTGCAAATTCCTTGTAAATATGCTCGCACCTGTGCTTGGAAAATTTAGATTTTGATTGTTTGAGTTACATACCCATGTAAAAAGTGACCCAAAAATGCTGCAAAGGCAATAAAAAAACGCTTTCATGTGTCTTAAGGACATTTTCAGTCATTTCCCCATGTGCAGTGTTTTCAAATTAAGACTTGAAAATCGTTTTTGAGGAAAAGGAATGCTTTTAAAATTTATGACAAGGACATAATGGTGTATGCTTCTTTATAAGGCATTTGAGTGTCTCTGGTGTTATTTTTCCTATTTTAATGTAAGACCTTTCCCCGTGGTGCAAATTCCTTGTAAATATGCTCGCACCTGTGCTTGGAAAATTTAGATTTTGATTGTTTGAGTTACATAGCCATGTTAAAAGTGACCCAAAAATGCTGCAAAGGCAATCAAAAAACGCTTTCATGTGTCTTAAGGACATTTTCAGTCATTTCCCCATGTGCAGTGTTTTCAAATTATGACTTGAAAATCGTTTTTGAGGTAAAGGAATGCTTTTAAAAATGTATGACAAGGACATAATGGTGTCTGCTTCTTTATAAGGCATTTGAGTGTCTCTGATATTATTTTTCCCATTTTAAATTAAAAGACCTTTCCCCGTGGTGCAAATTCCTTGTAAAGATGCTCCCACCTGTGCTTGGCAAATTTAGATTTTGATTGTTTGAGTTACATAGCCATGTTAAAAGTGACCCAAAAATGCTGCAAAGGCTTTAAAAAAACGCTTTCATGTGTCTTAAGGACATTTTAAGTCATTTCCCCATGAATGTAGGTAGGCCTCACCTTAAACAAACCTCTGGATAGGCCACACCTTATCGTCATCCTGAATTAATCATTTAAAATGCTAGGGACAGATTTATGATAGGTGTATGCCTTTTTTGCGCCACTGTGCGTCACTTTTGTGACGCAGTGGCGGTGCAAAAGATTTGCTATGTGGCGACAAAATTACAAATTGATGCATCTAGGAAGATGTGTCATGCTGTAAAAAAACCCTGCCACATGAAACCGATGCAGCAGTGATGCAAAAGATGCACCATGTTGCAAGACAGGCCTCACTTCATCTCCAACAAGATAAGAAGCTTAGGGATAGATTTATGATGACTGGTGCATCCCCAGGGATGTGCCAGTCATCCTGCGCCGCTGTTCCGCCACCCATGGTGCGCTGCATTTACAATGCGGCGCACCATGGGGCAAAAACGGCACAGATGCGTGACGCATCTGTGCCGTAAAGGTGGCGCATTGCTGGAGCTGCATCGCAAGTGCGATGCAGCTCCAGCAAGGCTCAGGGGTGCCCCATCTCCATTTAATCTGCAACTCTGAGTAGGCCTCACCTTAAACAAACCTCTGGATAGGCCACACCTTATCGTCATCCTGAATCAATCATTTAACATGTTAGGGACAGATTTATGATAGCCGTGTGCCTCTTTTGTGCCGCTGTGCGTCACTTTTGTGACGCAGCGGCGGTGCAAAAGATTGGCTATGTGGCGACATATTTAAAAATTGATGCATCTAGGCAGATGTGTCATGCTGTAAAGTCCTGTGCCACATGAAACCTGCGTCAGTTTTCATATAGGTGTTTTGTTGCAAGGTATGCATTAATTTGCAAGAAAGCCCTGTAAAACTAACACAGTGAAATTTAGAAGATTTCACTGACTCAGCTTTATACAATTGCTGAATCAAATCATTACGCCTGTTTGAAACAGGCATAAGGAGTGATGCACCATGCAATATGTGGCTTGCTCCTGTGCATTGCAGTAGACATGTTGCGCTTACGACGTGATTCCTGCAATGTGCTGCTTTTGCGGCACAGATGCGTGACGCATCTGTGCTGTTTTCACTCAATGGTGCTCCACATTGTAAATGCGGCACACCATGGGTGGCAGAGCAGCGGTGCACATTAACTGGTGCATCCCTGGGAATGCGTCAGTTAACATAAATCTGCCCCTTTACATTTAAGTATGAGCAGGGGACACAGAGTTGGTGAGGCTTATCCAAGGTTAAGAAGAGATGAGTCCTGTTCACTGAAAACTTGGACATAGGCCTTACCTCCTCAGCATCGCTGGTCATGGCTAAATAATAGCTGCAAAATGTTACTCTTGTTAAACAATTTTACTATTATAATCTCTGAGATTTGTCTCTTACTCTGCAACATCTCATTGTTGTTCTCTTTCTTTAAAGATAACGACAACATCAACCATGAGTGACAATCAGCAATCAGTTGATTATGACATTATCATTGAACTTGTAATTGAAACGTCAGTGGAAGTAGATCCATTGGATGATTTAAATTCTCAGGATGATGAAGAACATGATGAGGATGCCGATTTGTCAGAATTGTATGACATAGGTTGGGAAGCTGACGTGCTTGAGCCTATGGAACTATAAACATTTATTTTTAAATTTTATAATAAATGAAAAGTAAAAATGTAAACCGTTTGATTTATAATTAAAAACACCTTTAAAAACAGGTTATGTCTAGTGTCTTCAATAAAATATTAAAATATGCTCATAAAATTAGATCAGAATCACATTTAAAATAGTAGAGGTAAAATGAAGAAGAATTCTATTTCTTTTCTGCTATTTGTGTATTATATATTTGCCAAAGCACTAAAAAATGTTCTATGTAAAAATGTCAAGTAGTGTGTTAAGTTTTTGATGACTGTTATTGATTTACTGTTTGGTAATAGTGGTTAATAAAATTTTTAATTATATTTTACCACAGATTCAACTGCATATCATTTCAAGATTTCAGCATGCCAACTAAGGATAGACTTAAAAAGGCTGCAAAACGTCAAAGACAGCAGGTACATGAAATAATGCAGCAGTCCTCTACCAAAAAAACTTGTCAAGTCACCAAGAAAGCACCAGGTAAGAGCACAAAAACATTCATAAGAAATATTTGTAGTAAAAAAAATATTACTACAGAAAATGTTTCAGTCCAGAAAAAGAGAAGCATTTTAAACGGAAAGGAAAGGCCAATCAAAAATGTTACTGCTAGAGCAAGAGATAACTCTGTGCATGATAGTAGAAGGAAACAACAGTTTAGGGACATTCGTAAACGAATGTTCCGCAACAGGATAATTGGCAATTTGTTAAAAAATATTAAGAAAGGTCAACAGAAAGTGGTTTTTTATAAGAGAAAAAAAAAAAGTTGAGAAAGTTATTGATCAGGCATTTGAAATTAAACGTAAGTTATTTATTTTGATAATCAATAGAATTAGGAAGCTAAGCAAGGCAATTTATGATTTCAAAAGAAATAGTAGATGGAAGAGAATAGTTAATCGTAGTAATTTTTGTGAAGTTTTTTCCGGAGAATGGATGCATAGTTCAAGTTGTGAGGCATTTTTTAATGAGGAGAGTTATTTCCAGGATAATGATTTGGTGCATGCAGTTGACACCAGTGGTCGAGCTTATGAAGTGAAAGATGGTTGTCCAGTTGAAAAAGAAAAACTTGTGACAACAGAGACAGAAGAGGTGTTAGGTAATGAGGTTTTAGGAAGACGTCCTAAGGGTCCTGTGTACACCTGGAAGTGTAGTAGTATTTGCAGTGTGCGACAGGATTCCATCAATTTGCTTTGTGATTTTGTACGGACATTTAATAAGAAAAGTTTGAAGCAGAAAATGAAGTTGTTGCAAGAATTAGATCCTTGCAGAGTGAGAGAAGTGACAGGTTTGCATGGTCATTCACTGGCTTGTCTTTCCAGGAGAGTATGCCAGAGTGTTTTTCATCATTTCAGGATGGTAGCAGTGCATCATAATAAAGTGAGGAAATTAGTTAGAATGTTGTATTATGCTAAGAGTCCAGCAATTATACTTAAACAATT
Source organism: Lissotriton helveticus (assembly GCF_964261635.1). Classification (NCBI taxonomy): domain Eukaryota; kingdom Metazoa; phylum Chordata; class Amphibia; order Caudata; family Salamandridae; genus Lissotriton; species Lissotriton helveticus. The sequence goes on from NW_027612071.1 coordinate 25,188, forward strand.
ATGCGCTGCTCTTTTGCATGGTTCTGAAATAGATGTGAAGAATATTTGTGAAGAAATTGAGTTTTGTTACTTTGGAAGTAAAGAGGAGAATGTTGAAATTGACCAAGAAGAAGAAGGTAATGTGGAAGATAGTGTACAGGTTTCCAGTACAGATAATTTTCAGAGGGAAATTGCGATGTTTCAGGTGAAATCAAGTGAGAGGCCTAATTTCACTTGTGTGTGTTGTCGACGCACTTATTATAAGAATCAGACTAAGTTAGTGGATTTATATGCAAAAAGTGAAAGGGAAAATAATAGTGAATGGAATGATTTCACAACATACTTGATGGTAGAAAATTGTTTTGATTTGGGATCGGATCAACGTGTGTGTACTTATTGTTATAACAAATTAAATCAAAACCAGATGCCTGCTAGAGCAGTTCATAATAATCTGGAATTGGTTGAGATTCCTTCTGAATTGAAGGATTTAAATACTTATGAATCTATTTTGATTCAAAGTATCCATCCCTTTCAGGCTATTGTAAGAATGGAGCCAAAGACAGGGAAATTGCCTCCATCAGATTTACAGAGAGGATTAAAGGGAAGAGTTGTTTATTTGCCTCTAGATTTGAAGAAAAACATTAACACAATTGGAGTAGAAAAAGTGGAAGAGGACCCTCTGGTTATCTTAGTTAATGGGGTTCCGACAAAGAATAAGAAAATATGGCAAGATTTAGTGGATGTTAGGAAAGTCAAAAAGGCAACATTGTATTTGAAAAAAAATAATAAGTACTATAAGAATATATATGTTGCAGAAGAGGAAGTAAGTGAGGAAGAGGATAGCGATTTGTGTGCTGGTCAAATTGAGAAATTAGAACCCTCTACTAGTGAAGAAATATATGAACATTATAGTGTTCATCCTTTGCATTCCAAGGAAGTCATGGGGAATGCTATTGAGTTGTTTCAAATGAAACAAGCCAAAGGGAGTCCCATTAGTGTTTGGGAGGAAAGTTTGGAAGCTCGGTGTTTCCCACAGCTTTTTCCAACAGGTCAGGGAGGAAGATATGATGAGCGACCTCATCAAATTCCTGCTTCTGAATACCGGACTTTGCGATTGTATGCAGGAGATGCTAGGTTTCGACAATGTATTCCCTATTTGTTTCATCTCTTGTTTGAAAGCGATCTGTCTGGACTGTCATATGCAGTGAACCACATCTTGAAAAGTGGTATACACATGCAAAACATCTCGGCAAGTGACTTTATGGATAAAGTCAATGTCCAAGACAGTATTTTGGATTCTCACCTGATTAATCTCATGGCGTGTCAGCGTGGTACTAATGAGTACTGGTACCGTCGTCATGGTGATTTAAAATGTATGCTGAGGAACTTAGGAACTCCCACATGGTTCCTCACTCTGAGCTGTGCCGAGTATGGCTGGGAAGACTTACTTGAATTTCTACGAGAGGCAAATGGAAACATCGAAAACATCGAATTCAAGACACCCGGAGAACTGTGTTCTTTGGATCCAGTCAATGTATGCCGGTACTTCAATCATAGATTTGAAGCTATGATGTCTTTCATCATGAATAAGAAGAATCCACCTCTTGGAGAGGTGTTGGATTTCTTCTGGAGAAAGGAGTACCAAGCAAGAGGTGCTCCTCACATACATATGCTGTTGTGGATCAAGGATGCACCTAAATTTGGAACGGATCCAGAAGACTCAGTGATGAGTTTCATACAACAGTATTCTACGTGTGCTGTTCCAAACGCAAAGGAGAAGAAAAGCCTAAGAGAAAAAGTTCTACGTTTCCAAAGCCATCGTTGTGGAAAGTACTGTCGTCGTAAATTCTGAAACAAGGACAAGTTCTACACCAAATGTCGTTTCGGGTTTCCACGACCGGTGATTTCTAAAGGAAGAGTAAACAGTTTGATGTCTTCGCTGCGACATAATGTGATGAAGAAATCACCGAAAAACACATACAATTTGAAGAGGAACGAAGAGTCCAAGTACATCAACGACCCAGTGATTTTGTCCATGTGGAATGCTAACATGGATATACAGTTTGTGGCTGATAACTGTATGGCTGTGGCTCGGTATGTGACATCTTACATCACCAAAAAAGAGAAGACAGAATTGAAGGATATGTGGGAGGACATTTCCCATGAAAAGAGCCTCAGTAAGAAGTTGTAAAGTTTCAGTCTGAAGATGTTGTCGCATCGAGAAATCGGAGCTTACGAATGTTCTGACCGGTTGTCTTCAGCAAGTCTCTATGCCAAATCTAGGAGTATCGTTTGGGCGAGTCTTGGTCTTGCTGCAACGCGTAATCGAGTTCTGAAACCTGTGCGGGAAATTGAGTATTTAGCGGAAAAGGAGCCAAACAGTACCGACATTTTGAAGACCAACATGTTGGATACATATTATCCAAATCGAAGCAGTCACCTCGAGAATGTTTGTCTGTATGAGGTTCTTCAAAATTACATATTCAAGAGGAACATCAAAGAAGATACTGAGAAAGGAGTGTATGCTGTAATTGGAAGTGAGGGATGTCTGGTCAAGCAAAGAAAATGCCACTTGGTAAACCATCGAAAATTGAGTGGCGAATCTCCTGAAAAAAAGGAGTTTTTCTATTTAGCACTTTTGCAACTTTTCAAGCCTTGGCGTGCAGAAGAGGAACTGCTTGGAGATTTCCTCTGTTACGAAGACTCTTTCACTGCCGCCAAGCAGACCATAGAATGTCCTGCTTTTCCCAAATATGTAGAAATGTTGAATGCGGAAATCGAGCAGGAAGCAACGATTGCAGCCGAGATTGCCAGAGACAGTTCTCAGGACAGTCAGAGTTCTGCTTCATTGAGTCAGGATCCACTAGGAGGACCTGTTATCGAAAATGAAGCTGCCACTGCCATGAATGAAGTGGAAAGAGCCATGGCACATGCTCAGGAGGATGCGGTTAACTTAGAAGACTTGGAAAGACAACTCAACGTTGAGCAGAGGAAAATATATGACGAAGTTACCATGCAAATTGATCATGGATTAAGTCATGAGAAGAAAGAGTGCTCATGTACGTCGTTGAAGCCTGTCCGACTGTACGTGAGTGGAGAAGCGGGAACTGGAAAAAGTTTCCTCATTAAAGCAATTTCATGTTATTTGCAGGAAAGGACTGAGTCATCGCTGTCTTGTGTTGTCACCGCTCCAACTGGACTGGCAGCACATAACATTAAAGGGATTACTTTACATCGTTTACTGATGCTGCCAGTGGAGCATGACAACAAATTACAATATCACAAGCTATCTGGAGATGCTTGTTGTGAATTTTCAAGAATCTTGAGGAAAATGAAACTTCTTATCATTGACGAAGTAAGCATGGTTTCCAATGTCATGCTTGCCTTCGTGCATTTGAGAATGCAAGAAGTTCTCAAAACAGAGTATGATGTGTTATTTGGTGGCAAACACATCATTGTTTTCGGAGATCTTCTGCAGCTGACACCAGTGAAAGGGCAACCTGTGTTAAAAATGCTCACGCATGAAGATACCAGGAAGTGCCTAGGGAGCATTGGCAACGTCAATATATGGTTAAACTTCAATTATGCTGAACTGCATGAAAATATGCGTCAGGCGAAGGATGAAGTTTACAAGAATATTCTACAAGATGTTAGAATTGGAAAAGTGACCGAGCATGGGAAAGAAGCTTTACATGCACGATTACTGTCAAATTTATATCCAGAACAAGATGTTGTGCCTGAGAATATTTTTCAGAAAATTACTGAGAAGAAATCTGGAATATGTTTGATGCCAACTCTTGCAGAATGTTCCATCTTCAACAACAAAATGTTGCATTTAGAAAAGCAAGAGATTGTGAAACTGGAAGCTATTGACAGAGTAGAGCATATGGGATCAACAATTATTTTGTCTGAGAATTTGAAATCCAAATTGGATTCATTAGAGAAGACTATATCTAAAACTGCAGGTTCTGAAAAGACTCTGAATGTGTGCTTAAACTGCCGTATAATTTTAAGAAGGAATTTACATGTTGAAAGAGGTCTGGTAAATGGATCAATGGGTAATGTTGTTGATTTTGTGAAATACAGAAATAGAGATGGAATTGAATTTTTAAAAATTAAATTTGATGGCATTGAGGAAGTACAGCTAATTGGTCGTTGTTCTGCTAGATTTTTGCTTGTAAAAGACTTATATGTTCGCCGTAAGCAGTTTCCTGTTTGCTTGGCATATGCGGTGACAATCCATAAATCGCAAGGTTTAAGTGTAGACAGTGCATTGGTGAATATTGGCAGTTCTGTGTTCAAGGAGGGTATGACATATGTGGCATTGTCAAGAGTTAGAACTTTATCGGGATTGTACTTGATTGAGTGTGATGTCACAAACATTTGTGCGGATCTAGATTGTGTTAAGGAATACAATAGGTTGAGAAGAGAGTATGCGCCACATTTGCCTCAATATCCTTTGTTTGAGAAACGTGTGGTAGGCCGGAAACGAAGAAATGTGACCAATACTAGGGAGGTTGTAGCAAAAAGACGAAAAGTCGATGAACCTGAAATTATAAGCAGAAACAAAAAGGATTCTGTTGAAGATGTTGTTGGTTTTCAATTTGAAAACAGTTCTGGTGTCAACTGCTATGCTAATGTAGTGGTTAATGTTTTGTTTTCTCTAGAAAATGTAAAAGAAGAGATTGTGGTCAATTCTGATCAAAGATTTTGCAGTTTGTTAAATTCTGTGTTAGAGAAATGTAGCACTGATAGAACAAAAATAGAAAGTGTGTCTGAAATTCGAAATCTGTTAGACAGATGTTCAGGCCAAACACAATTCTCTCAAAATATTCAGCAAGATTGTCAGGAGTTTTTAATGTATATGCTTGATGTATTGCATGCTGAAGGTGTAGATGTAGATCACCTGTTTGGGCTTTCTTATCAATGGCAGCATGACTGCGAGAACTGTAGGGTATCAAGTACTACTAGTGTAGACTCAGAACGATTTATATATTTAACTTTGCCAAACAGTAAATCAGTCTCTTTTAATAAGCTAGTAAAAGCAGCTGATCACAACATGGAGTGTAGCCAATGTAAATCTGAATTGATGTCAACATTATTTATACGAACATATGGCCAGTATGTCATTTTAATGTTCCAACGATGTAGGCCTGATGGAACAAAATTGACAACTTTAATTAAAAATTTTGTGGCTTCACAGTTGTCAATATCAGGAAGGACTTTTGTAACTGCAGCAATTATATATCATGACGGTCCTTCAATAACATCAGGACATTGCACAGCTTATTTAAAGTCTAGAAATGGCTGGTCATTCTGCAACGATTCTGTTTTAATTTTCAAAAACAAATTGCCGTATGACCTTAAAAATTGTTACCTGGTGTTTTTAAAACCAAAATTTTAGGGAAAGAATCTCGGAATGTGCTCTGAGGAATTTCAAGAAGTTCTAATGGCTCCTACACGATTTGGCCTTGAGGATAAGTGTAGTACAGAGACATAACTTCTTACCATAACACTGGACGTCATGGAAAAATAACTGCACTTTGAATGAGTTCAGAAAAACTATTTCTTTTTATAAGCTAATTCAAGCACCCAATCAAAACATGGAGTAGAGGGAATGTAAGTCTGCAATGCTGTCTACTGTTTTATATTGCTTTGTGATTAAAAGTGATGTAGAGAATTAAATAATTGTAGTAGTCATAGAGGTAGTGTAAGTCTGCTTCATAGTAAGCAGTATCAGTGTCATAGGAAATGTAGAACATGAGTGATCAAGAAGGGTAAGATATTAGTAGTCTAGGATTGTGAAAATGATCTTCAACATTTTAATTCTGAAAGTTGCGGAAATATAAAATGACGGGATTGGCTTACAAGAATTCCAAGAGTTATAAATGGCTCTTACACGATTTGGCCTTGTGGAAACGTGTGCTAGAGAGCGAGAAGTCATTTATTGTATGTAACATATTTTTCAAAACGATGGAGGTTTTCTTTCAGAAAGTGGCGGGCTGAAAGTAATAACAGCACAACAGAGTGTAAGCTGTTCATAGGACATCCTTCGACGTCATGGAAAGTAAGTTAACTTTAAGGAGTTCTGAATTCTGATTTGTTATGTTGTATGGGTTTTTTAAACACAATCATTTTGATTGTGTTTTTTTTCCCCGCTGTTATATGATGAATACCTTCAAGTCACTGTTTTTAGTGAAATTTGATACATTCTGAGAACAGCAAAAATAAACCATTTAACATGTATAATTAATTCTGTACTGTTTGCATTTATGATGTACATTTAGAACTGTGTAGGAGGCATGGACAAGGAGAGGCTTCTGTAAGTGTCAAAGTTGTTGCATACAGTGCTCACATTCTACGTAGTCTTTCATATGATAGACTACATTCCCACAATGAGATACTTAAGCAAAGGAAACACAGGTGATATGATTGTGGAATGAGCAAAAAAAATTGCACGTTTTTCAATTATATTACCTGTGTTTCCTAACATTACACATCACATTGTGTACATGAGGTTTAGGCCTGTTCCAGGAGACAGAGGAGGTCTGACATTTGTTCAACAGTGCAGTGGACATGACTCACTTCGTTGGTAGGTCTGCACATGTATTATCTCCTCTGTATTCTTCAACAAACCTAAATTTCATCTGCAACCCTGAGTAGGACTTACCTGAAACAAATCTGTGGATAGGTTACACCTTATCGGCATCTTGAAACAATCATTTAAAATGTTAGGATCAGATTTATGATGGCCGTGCGCCTCTTTTGCGCCGCTGTGGGTCAGTTTTGTGTAAAAGATGCACCATGTTGCAAGATAGGTTTCAGTTCATCTCCAGCAAGATACCATCAGTTTGAAATGTATATAATTAGCACTGTGTAGGGGGCATGCAGAAGCTGAAGCTTTTGTAAGTGTCAAAGTTCTTGCATGCAGTGTGCATTTCTGGGTACTGTTTCATATGCTGGACTACATCTGCACTATGAGATACCTAAGCAAAGGCAACACAGGTGATGTGATTGTGAAATGAGGAAAAGAAACTCCACATTTTTCAATTACATCACCTGTGTTTCCTAAGTTTACGAATGACATTGTGCAGATGAAGTTTAGGTCTGTCCACGGACACAGAAGAGGTCTGGCCTTTGTTCAAGAGTGAAGTGGACATGACTTACTTCATTGGTAGGCTTTCACATGTATTATGTCCTTTGTATTCTTCAACAAGCGTAAATTTGATCTGCAACCCTGAGTAGGCCTCACCTTAAACAAACTTCTGGAGAGGCCACACCTTATCGTCATCCTGAAGTAATCATTTAAAATGTTAGGGACAGATTTATGATAGGTGTATGCCTCTTTTGCGACACTGTGCGTCACTTTTGTGACGCATTGGCGGTGGAAAAGATTTGCTATGAGGCGACAAAATTACAAATTGATGCATCTAGGCAGATGTGTCATGCTGTAAAAAACCCGTGCCACATGAAACGATGCAGCAGTGATGCAAAAGATGCACCATGTTGCAAGACAGGCCTCACTTCATCTCCAACAAGATAAGAAGCTGAGTCTTCTGTAAATGTCAAAATTGTTGTATACACTGCTCAACTTCTGTGTACTCTTTGATATGCTAGACTCCATCTGCACTATGAGATACCTAAGCAAAGGAAACACAGGTGATGTGATTGTGAAATGAGGAAAAGAAACTCCACATTTTTCAATTACATCACCTGTGTTTCCTAAGTTTATGAATGACATTGTGCAGATTAAGTTTAGGTCTGTCCACAGACACAAAAGAGGTCTGGCCTTTGTTCAAGAGTGAAGTGTACATGACTTACTTCATTGGTAGGCCTTCACATGTATTATCTCCTCTGTACTCTTCAACAACTCGAAATTTCATTTGGAACCCTGAGTAGGCCTCACCTGAAACAAACCTCTGGATAGGACACATCTTATTGGCATCCTGAAACAATTATTTAAAATGTTAAGGGCAATTTTATGATGGCTTTGCACCTCTTTTGCGCTGCCATTGCATCACTGTTGTGAGACAGCAGCAGTGCAAAAGATGCACCATATTGCAAGATAGGCCTCACTTCATCTGCATCAAGATACTGTTAGTTTAAAATGTATATTTTTAGGACTGTGTAGGGGCATGGAGAAGCAGAGGCTTCTGTAAGTGTCAAAGTTATTGAAAAACTGTTTGTCCTTCAATCTTTTCCCTTGTCTTTTCTAATTTTTAAATACATGTTTTAATATTTTTCAAATGTTTGTTCTCTCTCTCACAGATTGAAAGTATAAAAATTACAAGTGACTAAGTTAACGACAATTATAAGGTAAATGTTTTGTACTCTTTTCGTTACATTTCTATCACATTTAACTTCTATTAGTTTCACTACTTCATTTCTTTAACCCTCACTTTCCTGCCTTTGCTACTTCCCTCAATCCTTTCTCTATTACTTACTTACTCTACTCCTTCCACTATTTTTGTCAGTCCCTCTCTTCTCATACTTCGTCACTCACTCTGGCTCTATTGCTCTCACTGTTTCTGACTGATCACTCTTTCACTACTTGTTCATTATGCTTTCTCTCAGTAGTTCAAGCACAGTAAGGGGCATATTATCAACACAGGCAATACATTTATCAGTGTTTTTAATCGGCAGAAAACTGCTGCAAAAGTGGCTTTAGCAGCAGTTTTCTTCCAGAAAAGCGGCTTTAGCGGCAGTTTTCTGCCGATAAAAGCAGTAATTATTGGCAGAAAACTGCAGCAAAAGCGTCTTTAGTGTCAGATTTCTGCTGATAAAAGCAGCAAAATTTTTATCGCCTATGTTGATAATATGCCCCTATGTTATTTACATTTCTTTGCTGTTTCAATCATTCCTTTTCTGTTACTTCTTCTTTTCTGCATTGTGTTTTTTCTCTCTGTTATTCCGATGTTTTAATCTTAATTTGATTATTCATTCACATTCTCTAAGAAACTCTTGTTTGTTATTCTTCTACTCTCTTTTTTTTTCTCACTTCCTTATCTATTTTGTTTTTCACAATTATACTCTCTTAAATCTATTCTTCAGTAAATAGATCTATTAAACAGTATCTCTACTTTACTCCCTATAGCTGTCTTTCTTTTAACATAACTGTCTGTTTCCTTCCCTTATAATTACTCTTCTTTTTTTTTTTAAAAATGTTTTGGTTCGCTCCCGGTTCGCGTACCGGAGAGCGAACGGGGAAGCGAACCAAAAGAAATAGAGGTTGGCAGAGTTCCAAATATTCTACCAATTTTTTTATAACAGGGAGGTAGTTCTGAAAAGAACTTTTTTTTAAATTGTTTTTGTTGTTTTATATTTTTCTGAATTTTTTTTTACTTTTTTTGTATTTTCTGAACAGTTTTATATATTTTTTTGTTTTTTTGGGGGGGGGAAACGAAAACGATTCATTGTAAAGGGCTCAACAGGAGCAACAAAAAAAAAAGAATTTATTGTCTGGGGCGTTTCGGACAATCATGATTGTCGATAGCTCTGTTGATCAGAGTGATGCTACTTTCTCTGTAGCAAATGAACCCATTGCAATGCACGCACACTTGTTTCACTTCCCCGAATTTCATCTGAATATTTGGGACCAACTCCCTCGCCTCTGGTCCCGTCACTTCCGGCACAACTGATTTTCTGGCCATAGAAGGAGGATTATCTTGCTGGTCACGTAACTGCGCAGCACTGTAGTTGTTAGGATGCCACCTACTCATATGGCGATGCATCGTGTAATTGCCGTAACTGTACTTCTTCTCGGTGCCTCTGGACAGGCTTTCTTTACATATAAGGCAAGTTACGTACCGTGCATTGACTTTTTTTTGGCCCTGGGGATAACTAAAAAATTGCCAAATATAATTTACTTTCACATGAGACCTCCTGGGCTCCTCACGCAAAAATTGCCTCTCTTGCTGCTCTTCCTCTTCTTCCTCTTCTTCCTCCTCTTGCTGAATAATAACTTCAGCAGGTGGTCCTCTCTTCTTTGGATGTGGTGGAGGTGGTGGGGAAGCACCAGCTGAAGCTACTAATGAAGCCATTGCTCACTAATAACAAAGGGTCTTTCTCTCACAAAGATGAAAGTCAGAGTGAGGAAAGAAGGAGGGGTTTTCATCATTTGGGAAAAACAATAGTTCTAAACCAATGAAAAGTGTTACTTTTAGGTCACATGACGTAGTCTTACATCATTAGGAAACCAAAAGTGAAATGAACCAATGAAAAGTGTTATTACCGAGTCACATGACTTGTTGTGTTTACGTTACGCGCTTTGGGCCGCGTCCCGGATCGCTTCCGGGAAGCAGCGCTTCGCGCCTCGGTTCGCGTACCAGTTCGCTTCCGGGTACGCTACCTTGGCGCGTCATATGACGTATTACGCGACAACGCGATACGTCACGCTGACGCGACGCGTCACGATGTTGTTTTCTAACACAGCAGTTGCGCAAACGGAACGTTTACCGGTTCGCGGACCGGGTCGCGGCACCAAATTGCGCTAACGGGAAGCTAACCGGTTCGCGTACCGGGCGCGAAACAAAAAATATAATTAAAAAAAAAAGTATTAAAAACATGTAAAATATATTTTTTGATTTAAAGAAAAATACATTTTAAAGCTTTTGTTATTTGCTATTAAAAAACCATTGAAATTCACTGAAAAAACCATAGGTTATAGACCATATATAGTTAGGAATTAGTATTTAAAAAACCTTTTTTTACTCACACAAAACCATTGAAATTCCATATATAGTTAGTTGTACTAACTATATATCGCGCACCCGCAATCCACTGCTGATCATGTCACATATTACATCATTCATGACATGGTCAATGACATCACTGATGACATCACTGATGACATCTCAAATGACATCACTGATGACATCACTGATGACATCTCAAATGACATCTCAAATGACATAATTGATGACATCACTGATGACATCTCAAATGACATCACTGATGACATCACTGATGACATCATTCATATGATAATACGATGAACCTCTTCAGACTCTAATATAACCTTAGATACACTCAGTGTAAACAGACACTCACAGACTGTCACTCATCCATGGAGTTATTCACACACCTAGTCAGTCATGCAAAGAAACAATCACACCTCCATTTCCTCAACTATACAGTTATACACACCTTACTTATTCAAACATATACTAACACATATTTACTCTCTTTTACAATGCCTGATACAAGTTCACAATGATCAATACAGCCACTCACACATTCACTGGCTCTTATGCACAGTTATTTATATATGTCAACTGTCACATGTACTGTGTTTTACATATGTACTTACTTTGACATGTAGCACTGAGATATCCATTCACTCACCAATGCACTCAGTCAACCGCCCATACAGGTGTTTCTACATGCACTTTTGAACCCATACATCTAGTGAATCAACTGCTCACACATCTATGCACAGAGTCATACACCTCCCAGCCACCCACACACACACACTCAGTCTCCCATACAAATACTTGGGCAACCAATCAATAACCCATATACTTACTCATATAGCTACTGATCAACACATGCAGCAGTTTACAGAACAACAGACATAATGATGCACAAATTAAGACAGTTTAGTCACTAACCCATGCACTCAGTGACACACATTTATTCACTCACTCATACAGTCAGTCATGCACCTACTAAATCCTTCATTCAGACACTTATACATCCACTCATTCTTCAATATGTAACACATATTTTAACTTTACAGAAACATACAGTCACTGGATGTTGTCATCAGTGATGTCATCAGTGATGTCATTTGAGATGTCATCAGTGATGTCATCAGTGATGTCATTTGAGATGTCATCAGTGATGTCATCAGTGATGTCACTGACCATGTCATGAATGATGTAATATGTGACATGATCAGCAGTGGATTGCGGGTGCGCGATATATAGTTAGTACAACTAACTATATATGGAATTTCAATGGTTTTGTGTGAGTAAAAAAAGGTTTTTTAAATGCTAATTCCTAACTATATATGTTCTATAACCTATGGTTTTTTCAGTGAATATATATATATATATATATATATATATATATATATATATATATATATATATATATATATATATATATATATATATATATATTAATATATATATATATATATATTACCTACTGGCAGTCGCCAGTAGGTATATATAGTTAGGATTTTTTTGAATATGGATTTCTGAAAAGTCTATGTTGAATAACTTTGGCGATGATGGACGGAATTGGCTGCAATTTTCAGGAAAATGGCACATTTTGTTTCTGAGCGTCCCCTGAAAGTTTGGGGGGGTTTCGTCAAGCGGGCGCCGATTAAAAAAGGGGGGTACCAAAACGTGTTTTTAACATTGAGTTTTCCATAGGGCGGTTGGACTCACTTTTAGCTCGAACGGCTGAATGGATTTCCACAAAACTTGGCAAAATTGTAGGGACTGGTAGCCCGATGTGCCTTTGCTATGTCTCAAGATATATGCTTCAGTGGTTTTTACGAAAATTAACTTTGAAAAATATATATTGGGCTACATTGGGCTATATATATGTTAGAGCCCAAATGTAGCCCAATGTAGCCCAATGTAGCCCAAAGATGGCCTTCAGAGACAAAAAAAACCAAATGTAGCCCAAATATCAGCCAGATGTAGCCCAACTATAGCCCAGTGACAGAATGTCCCAGAGTGTTCTAAAGAACAACTAGAGCGCTAACAGTCTTACTTATGACAAAAGTATGGCACACCTGAAGTCATCTTGATTGGAATAAAGTGTTAACACTTAAAACATTTAATTTGCAAAGGAACAACATGAGGGGGTTCATTTTGCCATAGAAATTATGATTAGTGCTGAAGAAAGAAAAATTAGGGCACATTTTGAGTGACTTCTCAAATCCTCTTATATTTCATTAAACAAATTCTGATATGCAGTCTCCCAAGATGGCCACCAGAGACAAAAGAGCCCAAATGTAGCCCAAATATCAGCCAGATGTAGCCCAACTATAGCCCAATGACAGAATGTCCCAGAGTGTTCTAAAGAACAACTAGAACGCTAACAGTCTTACTTATGACAAAAGTATGGCACACCTGAAGTCATCTTGATTGGAATAAAGTGGTAACACTTAATACATTTAATTTGAAAAGGAACAAAATGAGGGGTTTCATTTTGCCATAGAAATGTTATATATATATATATTACCTACTGTCAGTCGCCAGTAGGTATATATAGTTAGAATTTTTTTGAATAGGGATTTCTGAAATTTCTATGTTGAATAACTTTGGCGTTGATGGACGGAATTGGCTGAAATTTTCAGGAAAATGGCACATTTTGTTTCGGAGCGTCCCCTGAAAGTTTGGGGGGGGGGTTTCGTCAAGTGGGGGCCGAGAAAAAAAGGGGGTCCCAAAACGTGTTTTTAACATTGAGTTTTCCATAGGGCGGTTGGACTCACTTTTAGCTCGAACGGCTGAATGGATTTCCACAAAACGTGGCAAAATTGTAGGGACTGGTAGCCCGATGTGCCTTTGCTATGTCTCAAGATATATGCTCCAGTGGTTTTTACGAAAATTAACTTTGAAAAATATATATTGGGCTACATTGGGCTATATATATGTTAGAGCCCAAATGTAGCCCAATGTAGCCCAAAGATGGCCACCAGAGACAAAAAAAAACAAATGTAGCCCAAATATCAGCCAGATGTAGCCCAACTATAGCCCAGTGACAGAATGTCCCAGAGTGTTCTAAAGAACAACTAGAGCGCTAACAGTCTTACTTATGACAAAAGTATGGCACACCTGAAGTCATCTTGATTGGAATAAAGTGTTAACACTTAAAACATTTAATTTGCAAAGGAACAAAATGAGGGGTTTCATTTTGCCATAGAAATTATGATTAGTGCTGAAGAAAGAAAAATTAGGGCACATTTTGAGTGACTTCTCAAATCCTCTTATATTTCATTAAAAACATTCTGATATGCAGTCTCCCAAGATGGGCACCAGAGACAAAAGAGCCCAAATGTAGCCCAAATATCAGCCAGATGTAGCCCAACTATAGCCCAATGACAGAATGTCCCAGAGTGTTCTAAAGAACAACTAGAACGCTAACAGTCTTACTTATGACAAAAGTCTGGCACACCTGAAGTCATCTTGATTGGAATAAAGTGGTAACACTTAATACATTTAATTTGAAAAGGAACAAAATGAGGGGTTTCATTTTGCCATAGAAATGTTATATATATATATATATATATATATCACTGAAAAAACCATAGGTTATAGACCATACATAGTTAGGAATTAGCATTTACAAAACCTTGAAAATTCACTGAAAAAACCATAGGTTATAGACCATATATAGTTAGGAATTCGCATTTACAAAACCTTATTTTACTCACACAAAACCATTGAAATCCGCATATATAGTTAGTTGCACTAACTATATATCGCGCACCCGCAATCCACTGCTTATCATGTCACATATTACATCATTCATGACATGGTCAGTGACATCACTGATGACATCACTGATGACATCTCAAATGACATCACTGATGACATCACTGATGACATCTCACATGACATCACTGATGACATCACTGATGACATCTCAAATGACATCACTGATGACATCACTGATGACATCTCAAATGACATCACTGATGACATCACTGATGACATCTCAAATGACATCACTGATGACATCACTGATGACATCACTGATGACATCTCTGATGACATCACTGATGACATCATTTGACATTACTGATCACATCACTGATGACATCATTCATGTGATAATACGATGAACCTCTTCAGACTCTAATATAACCTTAGATACACTCAGTGTAAACAGACACTCACAGACTGTCACTCATCCATGGAGTTACTCACACACCTAGTCAGTCATGCAAAGAATCAATCACACCTCCATTTCCTCAACTATACAGTTATACACACCTTACTTATTCAAACATATACTAACACATATTTACTCTCTTATACAATCCCTGATACAAGTTCACAATGATCCATACAGCCACTCACACATTCACTGGCTCTTATGCACAGTTATTTATATATGTCAACTCTCACATGTACTGTGTTTTACATATGTACTTACTTTGACATGTAGCACTGAGATATCCATTCACTCACCAATACACTCATGCACACAGTCAACCGCCCATACAGCTGTTTCCACATGCACTTTTGAACCCATACATCTAGTGAATCAACTGCTCACACATCTATGCACAGAGTCATACACCTCCCAGCCACCCACACACACACACTCAGTCTCCCATACAAATACTTGGGCAACCAATCAATAACCCATATAGTTACTCATATAGCTACTGATCAACACATGCAGCAGTTTACAGAACAACAGACATAATGATGCACAAATTAAGACAGTTTAGTCACTAACCCATGCACTCAGTGAGACACATTTAATCACTCACTCATACAGTCAGTCATGCACCTACTAAATCCTTCATCCAGACACTTATACATCCACTCATTCTTCAATATGTAAGACATATTTTAACTTTACAGAAACATACAGTCACTGGATGTTGTCATCAGTGATGTCATCAGTGATGTCATTTGAGATGTCATCAGTGATGTCATCAGTGATGTCACTGACCATGTCATGAATGATGTAATATGTGACATGATCAGCAGTGGATTGCGGGTGCGCGATATATAGTTAGTGCAACTAACTATATATGCGAATTTCAAGGGTTTTGTGTGAGTAAAATAAGGTTTTGTAAATGCTAATTCCTAACTATATATGCTCTATAACCTATGGTTTTTTCAGTGAATATATATAAATATATATATATATATATATATAAAAACAAATGTATGTCTGTCTGTCTGTCTGTTTGTCCTTTATGCATTACTACACCATTCATCCAATCGCCATGAAACTTTGGGAGGTTGTTGAGTACACTCACACGAAGGTTTCTGGCATAACATTTTTTTAAATATCGGCCCCCCAGGGCCCTCATAACCTTTCGAATACTGATGTACGCACCAAACGAAAAACAAAAAATCGTGTATCCACAAGCACTCGAATAAATATATAGAATTAAAACGACACTTTTAAATGTTTTCCATATTAAAATAAATAAGTTTCAATGAAAATTACACAATGTAAATTGAATGTTATCATAACGAGTTTCCTTGAATTTCCTTTCTTCGGAGATCGCAGCAACGCGCGACGGGGAAGCTAGTATATACATATATATATATATAGAGATAGATAGATAGATAGATAGATAGATAGATAGATAGATAGATAGATAGATAGATAGATAGATAGATAGATAGATAGATAGATAGGCAGAGTGAAAGGGAAAAGGGGAGACAGAGCTAGCCACGAGAAGGGGACAGTGAAAGGAAGAGGGAGAGTGAGAGAGAGATGGTTGTGTGAGGGGGCGGAGAGCTATAGCTAATCTTCAGCATACCGTCTAGACATATTAAGATTTCACTTAGAATGTCCCTAGCTGTGGCGGTGGGAAGTGCTTTGAGATGGAAGCAGAACACTCGATTCTTCAACTCCGCTTTAGAGAAATCTACCTCCCTACTGTGTAAGAGATGTTCAAGGCAAAGCTTGGAGAAGCCACATACAAGACAGGTACTCAGGTCCCCAAAGAAACATGGGAGCTGAGAACAGAGCCTGACAGGCCGTAGCGGGCACCAGGCAACACTCTGGTGCGCCGCACGGGTGGGGGCTGGTTTTGGGCCCCTGGGGGCCCAATAGCTGCAAAACCGTCCCTGTAACAAAATCGGCTGAACACCGGCCCTGACAAAGAGCTCGGCCGCACCCCCAACCCCCGGGAGGGAGGGGGAGGAGATGGGGCCGGCCGAGCACTTTGTCAGGGACGGTTTTGGTTCCCAGTCCGGCCCTGGCTGAGAATAGATCATGAAATGCTGATCCATCTGGTCTGCTAAATGGTCACAATATATGTGGGATAAAGTACCCCCGACTGCGCATCACCAGGATATTGCAAGTCACTAAGAAATGCCGTGACCACATAGAGAAACAAAGGCAGTGTTCCTTTATAAGGCCTCAGAGCTCCACACTAAGGGGCATATTATCAAGAACAGCATTAATACTATCACCGCTTTAGCGGCAGGAAACTGCGGCTAAGCTGCGATAATGGGCTTGATAATATGCCCTTGACGAATTCCAATAGAAGCCCAGGTTCACACCAGAACATGGGCTTCTATGGAATTTTCAAGGCAATATTATCAAGCCCATTATCGCCGCTTTAGCGGCAGGTTCCTGCCGCTAAGGCGGCGATAATTTTAACGCCGTTCTTGGTAATATGGCCCTAAATTTCCTCTTCGCCTGCTCACAACTGCATTTAAACTGTCTCAACTCTTGTCACTGCACTGATCTTGGAATCCACATTTGACATCACGATTCAGGCTCATGATAAATAATCTACCATGCCTAAACATTCACACACAAACCGAGTGTCCACACAAACACACATATGCAGGACAACCCATAGACATACAAAACAAACAGGACAACACAGAGAAACACACCCAAAAAACACACAGGACACAACGCACAAATAGTCACATATTTTTAAATCCCCGTATAGCAATGACAAGGCTTTCCCTTTTAAAACATACATCTTATCAACATTCTTATCAATGGGCCACTCTCCAGCTTAACTCAGTATACCTTTATGTCTCACCTGTGGATGCTGGCTATCACCTTGTGCCATCAACACTGCACTAATGTTTTGGCTCAGCATCCATTGTATTTCATGAATGCTTTTCTGTATTTGGCCAGATTTTTCTCAACAGTATGCTCTTTGCAGCTGTGTGTTTTCACGTATACTCCTCTGCATTGCAGTTCGTGCCAAGACCTAACGTCTTACTCTGAAGAGTCAAGAGTTGTGTCAAGACCTTAGGCCTCATTGTGGAGAGGTAGGAGTTGTATCAAGACCTACTGACTCACTGTGGAGAGTCAGAAGTTGTGTCAAAGCCTAAGGACTTGCTGTGGAGAGCCAGTAGTTGGGTCAAGACCTAAGGACTTGCTGTGGGGAGCCAGGAGTTATGTTAAGACCAAAGGAATCATTGAGGACAGTCAGGATATGTGGCAAGATCTACTGTCACATGTGGACAGGCAAGTAGGGCACAAGCATCAGTGTGCCTGGATTCCTTTATGTAGACTACGTTTTTGATAATGTTTTTAGAAAATGGGATTGGATGGCACTGTTCTAGATTGGTTTAGGTCCTTCCACCACAATCGGTCACAAAGATTCCTAATCAACGGCAACCTATCATCACCATCCCCGGTCACGATTGGAGTCCCTCATGGATCAATCCTGTCCCCCACCCTTTTCAACCTCTACCTAGAACCACTTACCGAAGTACTGTGCGCAGCGAATATCTCCTTTCATATGTACGCTGATGACACCCAAATCTGCATCTAAACCTCTTCTTTTGAAGAGATTCTCTCCCTGAACAAAGCCCTGAAACTCACCGTCCAATGGCTTGCATCCAATCAACTCAAACTCAATGTAAAGAAAACAGAATTTCTCCTAATCTCCACACCCAATGCCAACCTAGAGATTCAATCATGGATTAAGGCTATCACAGCCTTATATTGCCCACCGATCATTGTGAACACAGCTAAATCCCTGGGAATTACTCTTGACACCAACCTAACAATGCGGGGACCACATAAACTCGATGGCCAAAAAAGCCACATTCCACCTAATCTGCCTTATGAAATTTAAATCCTTCCTTGATGCTCCTGACCTAAAAACGGCAGTCCAAACACTCGTCATCTCTAGACTGGAATATGGCTGCTCAACCCTCTCGGGTTTACCCAAGATCTCCCTGGCACCTCTTAAAGCCTGCCTCAAAGCGACCGCCAGACTACTTACCGGCACAAGAAAATACGATCATATTTCCCCACACCTGAAAGCTCTCAACTGGCTTCCCCTGGAGGCAAGAAGACAGCTCAAACTAGCATGCATCATGCACAAAGCTTTACACTCTAACGCCCCTGCATATCTGTCACAGAAACTTGTGATCTCCGGAGGAACCAGAAACTCCCGATCTGCCAGAGACCTCTTGCTCCAACCTGCACGGTTTCAGAAAAAAAACCTTCCAATCAGGCCTTCTCAGGGACTGATCCAACAATAGGGAACTCTCTCACCACCGGACATCAGAAGAATCCCCTCACTGACTCGCTTCAAAAAGGATGTCGAAACCTTCCTAATGGGCAAATTTCTTGGTTATTATTGCCTCACCAACTTCTATGGCCCGACCAATAGCCGTCCACTAACTCCCTTCTGACTGCCAGGTCACCCCATCAGAAACTTGGGACCCGGTCTCAATAATTGTAAAAGTATTCTGTATATATGGTATCTCGCTTTGAGTAACTGGTTATGTAAACTGTAAATACATGCTCTTCTTTACCTTATATATCCTGCACCCTTCTCCCTTACTACTCAAGCTGTAATTGGTCGATTCTAAGTCTGTGTGTGTATTACTTTGCTCTCCTGTAAAGCGCTCTGATATTCTAACGGGTCAAGTTTGCGCTCTATAAATCACATAAAATAAAATAAAAATACATAAATAGAAGATGTAGACTATTAGGCCCGCATTGTCCAAGTGTCCCTAACCGATTTGGATATGCACATTTTATGGAATCAAGACTGCCTCTGACTCTTGAAGAAATGTGCTTCTGTTCCAACTGGAGGTCAGCCGCCTTTTGGCTATCGCAGTCAACCAGAAGATACTGGTTGTGGTATCTCCTGCATGCGGTTCTATGAGTAGAACCACATACAGATCAGTAGAAGTGTAAAGTGTTGAAAACGCATCAGGTTCCTATGGTTTGCAGCGTTTTACCAAATCAACCTTGGGAGGAGATGTGCATTGATATTGTGGGGCCATTGCATGGTGAGCAAGCCACTCCTTATCTAATAGTGATGATGGACCTCTACTCAAGGTGGATAGAGGTAATTATGTCCAGGGATGTTTCATCTGTTGGTATCATTAAGTTCATGGAGAGTGTGCTTAGAGTTTTCAAAAGTGCAACTTACCTGACAATGGTCCTCACTTTTGCTCTAAAGAACTAGAAAATGGTAAAAAGTAATGCGGCATTAATCACAAGAAATGTGCCATTTATCATCCGGAAATGAACTGTGCCATTGAGCGGTATAATGAAATCATTAAGGACAGTATACCTTGTTTTCAGTATACTGAAAACAAGAGTTACAGGAGAGGAAAACTACTTACCGTATGTCTCTGCACATGACCATAGGGAAGTCTCCATTTGAACTGTTTAAAGGGAACACCTGTTTATGTCCAGGATGGATGGATTGGGACAAATGCATAAAGTTCAATGGCCCGACAGGTTGGAGAGGTCGAAAAGAAAGACTTGTGGTGAAAAGAAAAGAGGATTTTGACATGAGAAAAATGTCCATAATATTGAAGACAAAGTTGAGGATGTGGTGAAAGTGAAAGCACCTGTAGGTTGTGCAGCATGGTCCAAGTTCACCAAGGCACAAAAAGTTATTAAGCTATTTCGTAATGCAGTAAAAACAGCTGAAGGAAGTATTTGGAACAAGAACAGGGTTGTGCTTGTTAAAAAAGAAATGAGAGAACAGGTGAACACGGGTGATAAAAAGAGGGATTGTGATGGTGATAGAAGTTCAAGTGGTGTGAGGAAAAGTGACAAAGGTGAGAGGGTGACTCCAAGATCGGATGGGAGATCTTGGGGTGATCAGAATGGTAATAAGGAGAGAACAAGATTGATTTATTGGAGAAAAGTGCCACCATGTTATCTTTTTTTTTTTTTTTGAAAACCTTTATTGTACAGAAAGAGCTCACAAATACGGGCCTACAACCCACCGGGCTGGCCACCACAGAGCCGAATGTCAGGAGCAACGCACAGAATATCACAGTATACAAAGGCAAAGAAACAGGAGAAATAACAAGCATCTTAGAGCAATCACAGGAGATAAGAATTAGAAAGGTAGTTTTCTTATTTTTAAAGGACGGGTTAGGGAGTACAGGAGTATGGCGGGCCGGGAGACAAACCAAAGGGGCGGGGTCGCGGCGGGCAGCAATACAATGGTCGTAAAAACACAGGAGAAACAAATACGAAATAGGCAGACCAATAAGCACCGGTCAAAACAACAGACAGGAGGAAAGGCCATCGCACACATCGTCCAATGCCCGCCCACCGCAGCTACCACCTGTCCCACCGAACAGCATAGAAAAGGACCCAAATACAAGAACACTACTAAACGCACCCCCAATAAAAGAAAAGAACCCCGCATAAGGGGGGGGGGGGAAAGGAAGGGGAAAGAAGGAAAGGAAGGGACTCTTATCCAAACACCCGCCCCCGGGCGACGAAACAGGAAAACAATAACCCGGTACAAAATAGACAATGAAAATACAGAAAACACACCCAGCAAATCAGAATCATCGTGATACCGGAAAATACCCCAGAAAGACACCAGGGGGACAGACGACGAGACAGAGCCCCGAAAGAAGGGATACACAAGGGCCATAGAACCAAAAAGGGAGAAGAAAGGAGGAAAAAGATCCCCCAAAAACAGCAACAGACCCCCCCACCCACCCCACAAGCCCACCCTACACCCCTGCAGAAGGCTACGGCCAACCCCCCAGCAGCGTGCCTGTCGCCCTAAATAGAACCCGAAATATAGGAGAAAGAAACAAGGTAGAAACAAAGGCAAAAAGAAGGGCCAGGGAAAGGAAGGAACATTACACACGGGAGAGGGCAAAAAACAGGATGATCTGCAACCATCCCACCACCTGTGAAAAGGGGAGAGGCAGAGCCCACGGGAAGTTAAACGACATCAGGATAAGTTTCAGGAGTCCCACGAAGTTACGCAACATCACAACAGCACATGTCGGTCATAGATCAAAAACAAGACTACCGCATATAATAAGTCATTTCAGCCCTGTCCGCTTTTGTCCAAGGTTGTAATCATCCAAACAAACAAAGTCCAAACGACGAGGGACACAGGGTTCAGGAGGAAATCCAGCGGCAGTCCTGAGGAGAAACGTGAAAGAAAATACGGAGAATATAAAAGAGTTACGGTACAATCTTCGCACCGCAGGCACAGTTCTATGGACAAGTCCAACGAGGCAAGCCCAGCTGGGTCGGCACAGGCGCCCCGGCCGGGGAGCCGACGCAATGAGAAACAGAAAGGATCATCGAGGCCTGGACAGGATGCAAACGGACCGCAGATCAGCGGCCGAGGCAACAAAGCAGGACTACAAAGGGCGTCGGAGAGTCTCCAATTCAAGGATGCGGTCTCCGCCGGAGGCACAGAGACCAGGAGCACACCAGCCGTACCCTGCATCAAGGAAGCAAAATCCAACGATGGGGGCCCGCATAAATCAAAAAGTGGGTCCGCCTCCACAGGGGAAACAGGCATAGCCACGGAAGTCCGCCAGGAGTATAGTGCATCCAGGACAACTTGAAGTGCAGGAGACCCTTCACAAGATCCGACATCCGGGCCGTGTGGCGGGCCCCCAGTGCTCGCCCAGGCCCGGTAGAGACTCCCAGGGTCGGCCGCCATCTTAGGAGTCCAGCAAGCCCTCGGTCGTCGGGGGCCCCGGCCGGAGCAACACCAAAGCAAAAGGAGGTCAGCCGAACTGCGGCGGGGCGCCCCAAGGCAGGAAGGAGACCCACCAGAAGAAGGATGTTCGGCGGCCCCCTCGTGCCGCCGGCCCCGTTCTCCAAGCCCGGGCGGAAAATCCAAAATGGCCGGGCCGGGGAACAAAGGGGGGACCAAGCCGGATAAATGAGGAGGCTCCCCCGCAGGAGGCAGCGTACGCACCCCTAGGCCCAGGCCAGTCGGGTCCGTCAACGGGCACAGCCGGCCTATTCGCACATCAGCCCCCGCAACCAGATCCACAGCGCCAGCAAGGGCCGACCATCGCGCTCCGTCACGTCCCGTCGCTGCCAGGAGGTCCAGGCCAGTCCGCCCCGAAGGCTCCGAGCGGGACCACCGCACAGGATCGACAGCACCCAGGATCACCGGAGCAACGGGTAAGTGTCCGCAAAGTGCCCGCGGTACCGAAACACCGCAAGGAGGGCTTCCCGGGGCAGGAGAAATACAGGATAATCGAAGAAAACAGGTGGTTGAACGGAGCCGAGCTAAAACGCGGCCATCTCGGTCGCGAGCTAGGCTCCTCCCCCCCACCATGTTATCTTAAAGATTTTGTCACGGCACAAAGAGATTGTGGTGGGCAGGATGTTAGTAATTTTACTATATCAAATATGAATAGTCTGGTGTTAGTTAAAGATTTATTAGTCATGTAAAGAATAAGAAAGGGAGATGGCCAGCTACACGGCCAGCGAGTAGTGGTGGTTCAACTCTACTTCCTGTCCGCCTCGTTCCGACAGGGTAATTATTACCGTTGTGCGGAGGGCGGACAGGTGAGAGCCACACACTTCAGGCACTTCCTGTATTCACTGGAGCGGGTAGCGCTCTAGTGGTTAATCTCAGGGGCTATTTAGCCCTCGCCCCCTCTGGAGCACGCAGCGATCGTGCGCAGCCGAACCCCCGCCGAAGACCCGCCAAAGAGCTGCCCGTCCGCGCCAGGACGGTGCCAGGAGCCAGGGGCTATGCTCTGCGCGGATACCCAACAGAGAACACTCAGGTACTCCGCACAAGATCTACTATCCCTGAAACCTGCCCAATTGCCTAACTGTATTAACGACAAATGGCCATTTCCAGAAGGCCCTTTTTCTTGCAATACATGTCACTTTCAAGCCAACCATCTAATTCACTTAGAATCTACGACCATAGAGGCAAGCAAACTAAAAGAAGGACTAAAATGCCTACTATTGAATGTATGCTCAATGCCCAAACATCAACTTCAAATATGGGATCTACTTCACACATCACAGCCGGATCTATGTTTCCTCACGGAAACGTGGCTCAAGCCCCATACAACCCCCGCTATCACATTAGGAATCCCTACAGGGTATAAGTTCCTAAGCATGGATCGACCCATTAAAACTGGAGGCGGTCTGGCCATTGTATATAAAGAACATCTGAAAGTCACCATACTAGAGAAAAAATGCAGTCCCACACTAGAAATTATAACCTTCAGAATCAACCTATCCACCAAAATAGCCAAGAAAGGAGCACTTATATATCGCCCACCTGGACCATGTTCAGGGTTTTCCCTCTCTCTCATGGAACTGCTAGTTCCCTATCTCAGAGCCAAAGAAGACTTTGTTCTCCTAGGAGACTTCAATATACATGCAGATAATCCAGAACTTATTGAAACAAAATCTCTGCTCGCAGATATGTCCACGTTAGGTCTAGAATTACAGAACTCCGGTCCAACTCATGATGGGGGACATTTTCTAGACTTACTCTTCTCGAACTGCATCACTATCCCTTGCAAAACTGCTACCCAGCTGGACTGGACAGACCATTATCTGCTAGAATTTGACCTCCCTACAACAAACATACGGCCCTCCAAAAATATCCTTCCTCCTATATGGCGGCGCCAGTGGCACAAAGTCACAATAGAAGGGCTGCAGAGGATCTGGAAAAAGCCCAAATTCCTGGAAACAGACAAGGTGGAAGATACACTAAATACATTTAATAATTCCCTTATAGAGGCAATAGACAAGCTGGCCCCGCTGAAATTGCACAAACAATTCCCCACACACAAACAGGAGAAATGGTATACAGAGGCATTGAGAACTGAGAAGCAAGGGTGTAGAAGACTAGAAAAAAAATGGAGGAGGTCACACCTTGAAGAGGATAGGAAAACTTACCTAGAAGCACAATCAAAATATTATAAAAACATCAGAATGGCCCGCAAGAACAGTCTGGCCCAACAACTGATAGAGGCAGGAAATTCCTCGAAGGAATTATACAAAATACTTGAAGCTTTTGTTAAACCTACAGCATGTGTGAGCTCGGATGACTTCTCATTGCCATTATGCAACGAGATATCCCTGTTTTTCGAGAGCAAAATTAATACAATATATGAGAAAATCCTGAAAGCCACTAGTTCCAACTGTGGTAATTCCGACCCCACTACACCCAAACTAAAGAAAGCATCCTTACTTTCCTTTCCACCAGTCTCTAACACAGATCTCCCCCTCCTAATTAGCCACATAAAATCAGGCTCCCCTAATGATCTCATACCAGCCAAAATGATGGCCCCTTTAAACTCCTTCTTAGGTCCATACATCCAAACAATTATAAACCACTCTCTCAGAGAAGGACATGTACCATCAGAATGGAAACAAGCAGTGGTCAATCCCATTCGAAAAAATACTACACTCCCTTGGTCGGACCTTTCCAACCTCAGACCCATCTCCCTTCTACCCTATCTCAGTAAACTCACCGAGAAGCATGTGAATACTCACCTGTCGAAATACATCGAGGCAGCGGAGGGCCTGGACCCATCTCAATCTGGTTTCAGGCCCAATCACAGCACTGAATCAGCCCTCCTCTCCGTGACCGACAACATCAGGATGTCACTGGATAGGGGGGGCTCAGTGATTCTGGTGCTGTTAGATCTGTCCGCTGCCTTCGACACGGTGTCACATGAACTTCTTCTCGAAAGACTGAGTGAAGTGGGGGTAGAAGGAGCGGCTTCATCATGGCTGCAAAGCTTTCTCTCGGGCCGTACACAAGGTGTTAGACTGGGCTCCCATTCTTCACCCTCAAGGGAGCTAACTAAGGGAGTGCCACAGGGCTCTTGCCTTAGCCCTACGCTTTTTAACGTATATGTGGCCCCCTTAGCAAATCTGATAAGATCTTATGGATTCACCCCGGTGTCATACGCTGATGACACCCAGCTCTTGTTTCCTTTCCAAACTCTCACACCTGCAATTCAGTCAACTTTTGCAGATGGGATGAGAGCAGTAGCGCACTGGATGGCTCAGAATTTCCTCCAATGTAACGTGTCTAAAACCGAGGTCATGCTATTCGGAGGGGCGACTCTTTTATGGTCCCCAGAATGGTGGCCCCTGGAGTTAGGCCCTGTTCCTAACCCGAAACCAATAGTAAAAAACCTCGGCATCAAACTAGACCAGGCGCTCTTACTCAAGGAGCACACCACCCAAGTGGCAGGTGCCTGCCTCCACGTGGTGGGGCTGCTTCGACGCGTCTTCCCATTTCTGCCAGACAATCACAGAAAAACACTCATACAGACCCTAATAATAAGCAGAATGGATTACTGTAATGGATTATACATATCGGCAAATGAGGAACAACTGGACAAACCACAGGTTGTCCAAAACACGGCAGCAAGACTGGCTCTTAACGCTCCTCCTAGAACACCCTCCCGTCCTCTACTTCGCCAACTTCACTGGTTGCCGGTAAAGCAGCGTATCAAATTTAAAATCTGCAGTATGATACACAGATGCCTGTTTGGAACGAGCTCCAAATACTTAAAGGAAAAATTTGTTCCATATACCCCCGGACGCACTTTGCGCTCAAGCAACCATCAGCTGTTACGGGTCCCAAAGATCAGAAGAGCCAGACAAGGCGGTCGAGCCCTGTCATACAAAGGACCCATCCTTTGGAACTCCCTACCCACTGCACTGAAACAGATCTCATCAATCTTGAATCTTTCAGAAAAAAACTCAAAACATACCTCTTTACGCTGCCATAAATTTAGTTAACCTTCTCATCTCACAGCTGCAATCTTATAGTATACTGTCCAGTGTAAGCAAAAGCGCAGAGATATCCCTTTGGGAATTGAATCAGGCGCTTTATAAGCATATAAACAAATAAATAAATATGGTGGTGTCTCCTGCATGTGGTTCTATAAGTAGAACCACATGCAGATAAGAAGAATTAGGAACGTTCAATAAAGTGTTCTATGTCAGTTATGTGCCTATCACCCTGAGTCAGTTGCTGTCAGCTGGTGATGGATGAGGTGTATTTATAATACACCTCTTATTAAACCTAACTGTGTGCAAAGTGCGTTCTTCTAAACATTACACTGGTAATCCAGATTCAGAAGAAGGGCTTGTACCCAAGACTCTTAAGTGACTTTTTGTTTTTTTCTGGGTGAGAGGAGCAACAAGTTAAATTGGGAGCTATGGCCATGCCTACAGTGCCCTGTTGTGTGCACTATATACATAATGTAGTTTCCCAGCCATCTCCAAAAAATTCACCATTGACCTTCTATTCTTCCTCAGTAGCAATTTAAATTAATTTAACAATTAGGTTTATGCTTTTTTATTTATTTTCATGAGTTATAATTACAATGTTTGCTATTGGTGTCCTAATTTCCTCAATTCCACAAATTCCACAAATTTTGTTTAGCTTGCTCTTTGATATTTATGATTTGAAAATGTTCTAATGATAGATTGCTTCACTTGTGAGTGGAATATTTTTAATGCTTTATTCGATATAGACATTAGTGACTCATGACGGTTTTATTTTCTGATTTAACTCTTTATTATCTTTAAATGAATACATTGATTGATATATCTTTTATGTGTTTGTCTTTACCGCTTTTTTGTTCCTTTTTAGGTCTCGCCTAGGCAGCGCTTGCTCTGTCTCGTTGAGACATGCAGTATACACTATAGCTTGTAAGCTTCGTGGAAGCTCCGCCCACTCACCGCCCATCATTTTCATTGGCTTGTGTCTTAAATGCTGTCTTCCGATTGGTTGTAGGCTTGTTAGTCCCTCCTTATGATTGACATGTCTTCATTTGTGTCCTTCCACGGCTATTGGCCCCTTTACTCACAGACTACTTTTTCCCTGCCTCCCCACCCACCCTCTCGCAGTCCGATGCCTTCTCGCTCCCCCTCCCTTCATGATATGTCGCCCACACGCATTTCCCTTCTCATTATATCTCCCGACCCTCCCTCCTGCAGTCCAATGACTTCTCGCTCACCGGCAGCCCCCCTCCCTTCCCGTTCGTGCCTTCAAATGCTTGTTTCTTTACAGCCATGATGTCTCACCTTATATTTAAATTGCCGGCAGACCCCAATCACCAACGCTTCCTCCCCCCCTCGCAGGACAACACCATGCGCATCCGCATCGGCACCCACAGCAGCCAATGCTTGTTTCTTTACAGCCAGGACGTCGCACGTTATGTTTAAATTGCCGGCAGACCCCAATCACCGACGCCCCCCCTCGCAGGACGACACCATGCGCATCTGCATCGGCACCCACAGCAGCCAAAAAAATAGAAAGCCCAGCAAATTCCGGCTTCTTTGACATAGTAATTGGACAGAAAGTGAAATGTCAAAATCTCATGGTGGCCATCGTACCCCTAGGATTCTTCGGAATTTGGCAGATTTTGACTGGAGCTGAATGGTAAACGTTCCCTTTGCAAAATGTCAGCCACTGGATGCAGGGCTTTGTAGAAGCCTAAATAACTCAATTTACAGCGCTCATTAAGGACACCATCCAAAAATGGCCGACTACAGGCGCGGCTTCCAGTCAAAATCGCAGCCAATCCGTGACCTCCTTCTTTGAAGTTCACAATCTAAACACTGGAACGCGCATAATCTTCTGTTTGCGCCATTCCACCGTTCAACAGAATTGTGCAGCCGGACCTGGTCTTTCGCCTGGGGATATATTTGAATTATCGCCTTCAAGTGCTTTGTCCGAAGTGGTGAGATGAACCCGGTGTTGTGGGCAGCAAAAAGATCGAAGCCGTCACATTGCCATTACGAAGAAAGGACAGGCAAGGTAAGTGGTTAGTCTGGGCACGTAAGTGCCCAGCCTTGATGAGGCGGTGATACGGATCGCGCTGTGAAAATGCGTCCGACTGCTAAGTGTACAGTTAGCAGCGGCTCTCGTGCTGGTACCATCACCTCAGAGGCCGATAATTCTGTTGCCAGTTCTTCAGTCTTCACCCACATCTGCCAGACTTTTGAAAGAAGATTCCTTCAACAAAACTGCCTATGAGGTACGGACACACAGAAGGCCAAACCGACGTCTGCTGTGATGACTTGGGGAGCTGCATTGCCACTTGTGGGAGCGACGGCGATGTTAGAACCTGGCAGAACTTGGACGATGACGACCCCAAGTCCATCAGCGTGGGTGAAAGGGCCTGCGCTTTGGCTTTAAAGAATAGAAAAATGGTGACTGCAGTTTCCAACAACACTGTCCAGATTCATACGTTCCTGCCTTCCCTTACTCACTGTTTTTCAGGTTGTTGAGATATGTGTTCCTTGTTGGTTGAAGGTGGTTGTAGGTTATTTTGGTAGTAGAACTGGTGTATGTCACCAGGGGATTTGTCACAGGGAGATGGGTATGTTCCATCTTCCAGTCCGTATGTGTGTGCATTTGTCTCGGTTACCTATTAATCTTGGATCCTCCCGCGCCCGTTCTACTGTACCTATTCCCTTATCAGACATCTTGCTTTTATCTGTCGTTTACTCTCACCCACTGCCTGGATTTGTAAATCAGAGCCTATCAGAAGCCTATTTGCACTTGTGTGCTGACCCTTTACCTACTTGTGAATGCACTTGCCCTCCATGGTCAGATACTCATCTCCTGCCTTTGTGCTAATTTCCTGCTATTTCCCCCCTGGCTTTGTACAAATACTTATCCACGCATTTTTGCACGAGGCGCCTTTTTTCTGCATGCCCTTGTATAGCTCTGTAAACGCAAAATGTATTTCTCGTATTAATTTCTGCGACCCCCATCTAAAGTCCCCCCCACATATGGAGATGCAGATCTCTTTAGATCTATATTGTTTCTGCAGCGATCTGTTCCTTACTGCTTCAGTCCCAGCTTCTAGCATCTGCATTTAAAGATTAAGGCATAGATTCATCAAGCGAAATTGCGATCGCAATAGCTGCGGAACTGCGATTGTGATTGCAATTTCCGCTCCCGGAATTCAAGTACAAAAGCAGCAAATAGCGAATTAGCAAAACAAAGAATCGCAAAACCATGTGGTAGCCCCATTGCGATTCCTTAACAGCGATTTCCCACATTTTCTGCGAATTAATTTGCGAATTCGCTAATAATTTGCGAATTCGCTAATAAATCGCAGTTCGTATTCATCACAAATCGCAATTAGCAAAAATACCACAAATCGCTAAAAACGGATCGCAATTTAAGGAGAAGCAAAACCAGGTGGTAACCATGAAGTCGAAATTGGTGAAAAAAAAAAATCTTGGCAAACAGGAAACAGGTGTTGGGGAAATCAAACACACTTAAGGAGACTAAGTAGGAGCATGAGGAAAGTCACAATGCCAGGTCTCTACATCATGGTAAGGCGGCTGAGGCTGCAGGCTGCAGCTCAGAACCGACGCCGGATCCAGGAGCGCATCTTCCGGTTGCGGGTTACACTCCTGGGCCACACTGAAGAGGAGATATACTCCAAATACAAGCTCAATGGGGCTATGATTAAGAAGCTCATCAGAGACCTTGACCCCCTGATGCAGCACCCAACACGGAGGACCAATACCGTGCCCACCCATGTCCAGGTCCTGTGCTGCCTGCACCTCCTGGCCTCTGGCAGCTTCCAGGGGATGGTCGCAGTTGCAGGGGGAATATCACAGAGCACAATGTCACGCTGCCTACAGACTTTCCTGAACGCCATGATGAGCCGGATACACCACTATATCTCCTTCCCAACAACCCAACAGGACTTAATGCAAACAAAACTGGACTTTTATCACACTGCCCATTTCCCCCATATATTTGGCTGCATCGACTGCACCCACATTCACATCTGTCCACCTGCAGGGTCCTAATACATGTACCGGAACCGCAAGTCATACCACTCCCTCAACATCCAGATGGTCTGCAATGCGAAGACCATCATCACAGACATTGTGGCACAATACCCCGGGAGCATGCATGATTCGTTCATCTTCCGGCACAGTGGCATACACACCCGCTTGGCCAGGGGTAAATTTGGCGAAGGACATCTCCTAGGTAAGTACACATGCCCACATACAGTATGACAAGACCATGTTGCTGCGCATAACAGGGACTGACCCTCTGCTCCTACCTTCAGGTGACAGAGCCTACGGCCTCCGTGAATACCTCCTCACCCCATATCTCACCCCTGCTACACCATAGGAACAGCGGTACAATGCTGCACACATACACAAAAAGAAATGGGATAGAGCGGACATTTGGCATGTTAAAGAGTCGATTCTGCATCCTCCACAAGACTGGCAGAGCCCTCAAATACCGGCCTTAGGTCTGCTGCCGCATTGTGGCCGTGTGTGCCATACTCCTCAATATTGGCACGAAGCAGAGGATACCTGTGGAGGTGTCTGGTAGTGAGTCGGAGGGGCCAACCTGCCACCTGAACATGTGCATCATGCACACGGGGAGAATCCTGCTGAAGGACACAGGCGCTGCAACAACATCACACTGAACTATTTCTAGTGCACCCATACCCCTCACACAACACTGCACTCATGCATGCCAGATGAATTAATGACATGAGGAAGATTTGTGTTAAAAATAAATTCTTATTTTTCGGTTAAATAGCTCTCAATGTGCTTTAAATCAGCAAATATTTGGGCAACTGTATTGAGTCATACAGGCTCTTGTATCCAGAGCAGGCGTTCGTGGTTACCTCACCATGCCACTGCCGGTAATGTACATACAGTCACTGGCGCCACCTGTGGGATGCACCCTGTCGCCTCTCCACCTGCCGTGATGCAGCATTGGGCCGGGAACTGCGGTGCCTTTCAGATAGCACCGGCACAGACAGGCTGCTCAGGCTAGATGTACCCTCACTGGCATCATCACCCCCCCCTTGCATGGCCATGGCCGGACGCCTTTTGGTTCTCCACAGCAGTGGTGACCTGCTCCAGGGCCCTTGCAACATCTTGGCAGCATTTTACCATCTGTATCTGCATGGCCAGTAACCTGCGCGACAACTGGATAGAGGCGTTCCCAATGAGGTGGTGGGAGCGGGTGTATGCAGAAAGCCGTGTCAGCAGCTGCCGGTGGCGTCGGCTTGTGATGTCCTGCTGCGCCACCATCAGTTGGTTGCTCTCTTTGACAGCTGCGGTTAGCTCCTGCACACTCTCAGTTAGTTGGTTTATGTTGCGTGCAGTTTTGTACAGCTGCAGCTGCATAGCTACCATGTGCTGTGCCTGCTTGCGGTGCACAGCAAGCATCCAAGCTTCTATTCCAAAGCCTAGATTTTGTGCCTGTTGCTCCATGTCTGCTGGTGTGGCCACGGAGCGCTGCTGCCTCAACCTGCAGCTTGCCTGGGAACGCACAGTGGCTGTGCGGCGTGTCTGCCTCCTGGGTGGTGGTGGGGTCTGCTCCACTGCTATGTGTGACAACTGGTGAGGTTGAGCTCCTCCTATGGCTGCAGGAGTGGCCCTGTGCGCTTGGGAAGGTGCTTGTCCAGGTGCTGGTGCAGGTGCATGTGATGGTCCAGGTGCTGGTGCTGGTTGACTCTCTCCCTCCGTCTCATCAGGAGTCTCCACAATGTGGAGTGTCTCGCTATCAGACGTCTCAGCATCTTCAGCACCTGTGATGTGAAGGAGTGCATGATTAATTATATGATTCAGGCACCTGGGATGTAGCAACATTCATGCAGGCTAGCATTCCCTGACTGGCTTTAGGGGTATGTGTCACTTGCCTATTCTGGCTATGTGTGGCTATCAGGGCACATTGTCACACTACAGGTCCCACAATGCAATTGGGCGTTTGGGATGGGCAGGGACTGCATTACTGGGGTTACCTATATGGCTTGCTCTGGGGGCATGGGCATTGTTAGGGGACGGGGTCGCAGTTGCATGGCTCTTACCTTGTGATTGGTG
Organism: Lissotriton helveticus; assembly: GCF_964261635.1. Lineage (NCBI taxonomy): Eukaryota > Metazoa > Chordata > Amphibia > Caudata > Salamandridae > Lissotriton > Lissotriton helveticus. Next base: position 57,936 of record NW_027612071.1, read on the forward strand.
TGTGTCATGGGAGGTGTCCAGCTGAGTGACCCCCACGCAGGCTGCAGGGTTGATGGTGTCCTCCACCAAGTCCTCCAGTGGTGTGCTTGCAGGAACTGTGGAGTCTCCTCCTCCCGTGGCCAGTCTCTCCCCCAGTCTCTCCGGAATGCGCTCCTTGGCACGGCCTCTGAGGTCGTAACACCTCTTTTTGAGGTCATCGATTGACCGGTGTGTCACTCCAACGGCGTTGACCTTGGCCCTGATGCGCAGCCAGATGCGTCTTTTGGTAGCCTTGGGCACCTTCCGGGACAGCTTCCCAAAAAGCTGATCATGGTCCCTGCTGACTTCCTTTATCAAGTACTCCAGCTCTTGTTCAGAGAACTTGATTTTGCGCTTTTTGGCTGTTTCACAGGATCCTGCAGCTTCCTGTGACATTCTGGAATCAATGTGTGTCCTGTCTTGGGACTGCAGAGTGTGTCTCTTGGAGCTCAGTGCTGTGCCTCTTCCTCTATCTAGCTCTGTGATCCAAATGATGCATGTAGCAGCCTACTTCCTGGTAGTGATGTCATCATTGTGCTCAAAATGCAAATTCCAGTTTTTGCGAACTCGCAATCTGCGAGATCGCTATTTGCGATTTCGGTATTTGCGAAATCGCTTTTTGGGCTTGGGAAACAGCCGATTCTGCGAATATTAGCGATTTAGGGAAATTTGCATACGGTGATTGCGGCCGGATGTGTATCGCAGTTATTTAGCGATTTTGATGATGCATCCCATTCTGCGAATTCTGGATAGCTATTCGGTATTTTTCGCTATTTAGGATTCGCAGAGTGGGTGCTTGATGCATCTGGGGGTAAATTTGAACTGGCACGTTTTTGGGGCATTGGGTGACCCAGAGCACAAAATTGCATAATGTATTCATTTTTTCCAACGTCATTTATATTCTCAGACTCAATGCAATTGGAAAGAGGCACATCACACTCTGCATGTGGGCTGTGGGCCCACTTAAAATGCCTCTTTGCCACTTGGAATGTGTCCAAGAAAAGCAAGGGTGGAAAAAGATGGCGGGAGCCAAGTTTTAAATTACAGCTGTTAAACCTGGAAAAGAGACAGTAGTTGTATTTGGGTCAAATAAAATTACTGTGATTATGATTTTTTTTTTGCAGGTTATTCAGTGTCGCAAAACGTGTTGGGTGCTGCTTCTTTTGGACAGCCTCATAGGAGTTTGCCGCCCGCTGTACTTATTTGCCTCTGTTTGTATGAATTCAGTTTTCAAGACCGAGTACTAAAGAAAGGTTTGAAACTGAAAATAATGGTAAAGGATGGCCTTTTCATAAACTTAATTTTTTTTTTTTAACTGAAACCATGATAGCTGAATTGATACGGAAAGTTATCTTTCTCCAATGAAATGCCTAGTCAAACATGGAGAAATTGGGGTCAACCATAGAGAAAGTACTGTTTCTCATGAATTTAAAAAGATGTGTAAGTAACCAAATAAAAAGATTCGGGGTTCAAACTGACTGTGCCATGATGCGATGTCCGCTCATTTTTGTTTCTTCGTGTTGTGGTACATTTAGTCCATTGTCTGTAATGGAAAAAGTAAATTACACATAGCAAAAAGTTAATTAAAATCTAGGCCTGGAAGAAAGTGAGCTTGACTTGGAAACGTGTACAAAGATATGAAAACGTGGTGCCTAGCCAGAGGTGATCTCTCTGAAGAGGCTGGTTTCATGTGCCATGGTCATGTAGGTAGGTGGTGGTTTGCTATCCAGTCATGAACTTTCTTTTTATGGGTGACGTTGGAGAACACGATTAAATAGTTGCCTGGCAGCATTAAAAATGATTTATTGTGTGCAGTTTTTATACTTGATCCATTCTGGAGTATTGTGCTAGTTTTCTGTGGAGCACAGCATTACACAAGTGTTTAATTAGAAAGCATCGTGTTATTGGTAACTGGGGCAAATAACTGCACCGGTGATCTATGCAGAAACAAGGTTTAAAGGGTAAGTTGAGCATGCTATTTGTAGGAATCATTGTCATGTTGCAGTGGAACACAGTAGGAGATGCATTGCTTAGTTGGAAACACTGATGTTAAAGTGGAGGACTAAATTTACCTGGGTGACTTATCAAGTAATGTTGCGTCACAACATACTACTCTTTTTTTTATTTTACAGTGCTACCCATCCTAATGCAGGGTGTCTGAGCGCTTTACACCATGCGTAAGCATTATACATTGACAATAAATCATAAGATCAAGATTTAAACCTAGAATCATTGGAGTTAATTTCAAAGGCAACCTCTGATAATATTACGCCATCTCCTGGTCATACTCAATCTAATTCTAAGGATAAATAACCGGTTAGTACTGCTTTAGGCAGCTAGGCCCTTCCTTTGCAATCTGTAACATCCTCTTACTCTTCCAATGCATCTTCTGATACTTCTTCCTTGGATCTAATTTTAAAAACTTTATTGATACATCATCAAGAGTCTCAACAACATTTTCTTCAATTAAGGGAAGACAATAGCAAGATGCAACTTAGCTTACAGGAAGTTACTAATAAACTGAATGGGGTAACCAAAGAGATCGATGGATTACAACAGCGGGTTTTCGACGTGGAGGAAACTTTAGCTTCTACTAGGGCCCAAACAGGTCAACACAACAAAGTAATCGGGTCCCTACTGAATAAAGTGGAAGAATTGGAAAACAGGCAAAGGCGACAGAATCTGAGACTTTTTGGAATACCTGAGGGATCAGAGGGCTCAGATGCCAGGGCCTATTTGGTCAAATTATTCGAACGGGCATTTCCTGACTTGTCCGATTGGGATGGGGACTCCCAATTACAACTGGTGCACAGATTACCTATAACTTTAAGAAACAAGGAAAGCAAATACCCACGTCCAATTATGATCTACTTTGGCAATTATTTGCTAAGACAAGCAGTCTCAATTAAAGCCAGACCTAATACTCCTGTGACATTGGATAATATAACTTTTTTGTTAAATCTGATCTTAGTAAGATAACTATGGATAAAAGGTGGGGGCTGCGTAAACTGATCGATCCTTTTAAATCTAAGGGTGCCACCGTTTTCCTTCAAGAACCTGCTTGTCTCAAAGTCACGAAATCTGGTCATACTTATTTTTTTAATGATGTAAAGGAGGCTGAGCAATTACTTGCAAAAATGTATTCAAATGCTTAATATCAGTTTGTTGAAGGAAAAGAAGGATTGAGAGAGAGGGGGAAGGACGAGAAATAGCTAAAAAAATGGAAGGGAAAGAAATTTAAGATTGTAGAGCTCACTGGAAACTCACTGGGGCACTTTCTTTTTGCTTGTGACTTTTTGATTATTTTTTTGTATGAGGTTAATACGGAGAATGTGGTTCTCGGGGAGACCTCTCTGACTGGCTGCCCTTTGAGCGGCAGCAGAAGATAGGGGTAAGCTTCCAGGGAGATACAGGGAGGGGGTGCTTCAAGGGTTGAGGGTCAGGGTTAGGGGGAGATAGTGGGGAAAGGAAAGGACAATGGGGGAAAGGGTGGGGGGCAAAATTGGAAAAGGACAAGACAGTTTAAGGGTGATTGACTTAGTACTTTGTAGACTAAGAATGAGTTTGAATTTAAGGAAAGGTGCAGTTTATTTTGACATTGTAACTAGTCAGTATGTAGCGTTTTAGATGTTTAGCCTGGAATGTGTCAGGCCTGAATAATAAAAATAAAAGAAATTTAGTATATGAAGAATTGAAAATATACGATCCACATATGGTTTTGCTAACCGAAGCTCATATTTGTTTTAAGGATAAGAAGTTATTGGGTCAATTGGGATATGAGCTGGTGATATGCACTACTTTAAATGCTCCTATTCGAGGTGTGGCCATCTTGAAAAAGTGACAATTGTGTAGAAGTGATTAATTCTGCGGCAGACAATGGGGGTCGTTGGGCAATTACCCAAATGCAGTTGGAAAATCGCAAATTTGTTTTTTGTGCTATTTACGGGCCCAATACTGATGACCCACATATTTTTGACTGGTTAAATATGGAACTACTTGCATGGGAGGGGGAACTTATTCTGATGGGAGATTTTAATTGTGTGTTAGACTATGATCAGGATGTTACAAAGAGATGTATATTTCGACGTATGCGTAAAACTAGGGCGGCAATCTTAGAATTAGCAAGGATACATAATGGTAAAGACGTATGGAGAAATCTGTTTCCAGATATACCAGGATATACTTATTACTCCCCACCTCATAAACGGTGCTCACGAATAGATTTGGCTTGGGCTTCGGACGAAATTATTAATACAGGACATATGGAGATCTTTCCAAGGATCTCATCCGATCATAGCCCTATACTTTTCATATTTAATATTGTTCAAAGGGTACCTGAACTTAGACCCTTCACGTTCCCTAGATATTTGTTAACAGACTCAATATTTGTAGCTAAGCTTAAGGAACATATTAAAGAATTTATCGAAATTAATATCAATACTGCTAACCTCCTAACAGTTTGGGACGCTTGTAAAGCTTCTATCAGGGGAGTTGCGCAGCAATACGTATTCAAACAAAATTCTATCCGCAAGAAAGAGACTAAGGCTATCTTAGCTAATATTTTATTACTTGAGAATCAACTAGTTGACAGACTTAGAGCTGATGAGATGAACGCCCAAAGCATAGCTCAATTAGAAACTAAACTTGTAAGCAAGCGCTCAACTCTTAAAAGCTCTCTTAGGGAGAGAAATTCTCAGAAAATTATCAAATACAAATTATCTCAATATGAATGTGGGGACAGAGTTGGGAAGCTTTTGGCATATAAAGTTGCAGATGATCGTGCAACAACCCTAGTTAAAGCTATTAAGGGTCCACATAACATTCTATATACTCAACCAGCACACATTTTGGGACAATTTGTCTCTTATTATGAAAATGTATATACCCCCAAGAGTTGATGCACTGAAGTCCAGATACAATCTTATATTAATAAGAACTTGCCTGTAGGAACATACTTGGAACAAACATTAATTGACCAATTGGAAGAGGAGGTTACATTAACAGAGCTTCGTCTCGCTGTTACCTCTCTTCCATCTAATAAAGCTGCTGGCGAGGATACACTTCCCATAGAGCTTTACAAAACCTGTGCAGATGAAATTCTACCACTGCTCTGCTTGGTCATTAATTCAATTGCTGCTATTGGGAAGGCCCTGGATTCATGGAAGACAGCCAAAATTATGTTCTTTTTAAAAAAAAAAACCTTCTGTGGAGTGTGGGTCTTATAGGCCTATCTCTCTGATAAATACTGATGCTAAAGTTTATTCTAAACTTTTAGCAACACGATTAGCTCCTCTTATGCCCCGATTAGTAAATGATCAACAACACGGTTTTGTTGTTGGGAGGGATACCACCACACATGTCAACATGGCTATTACTGCTTTCGATGTGGCTACAACTAATCTCACCCCACTCGGTATGATACTTTTAGACGCGGAGAAGGCGTTCGACCGAGTGGGGTGGGATTATCTGTTGGGAGTCCTAAGACAATTTGGTTTTAGAGGGCACTTTTTGAGAAGTATACAAGCATTATATAAGGACCCTAATGCTAAAATTAGCTATGCTGGAGCACTCTCATCAACTTTCTCAATTCTGCGGGGTACGCGGCAGGGATGCCCGCTATCACCCCTGCTTTTCGCTCTCTCCATGGAGCCATTTATTAACGCCTTGGAAGCTCAAACTAGGATTGCCCCTATTTTGCATGAAGGTAAAACTCTAAAAATCACCGCATATGCAGATGATTTAGCTATTTATACCACCAATGTTGTGGATGCATTAATAGGGATAACGGCAGAAGCTAAATATTTTGGGATCATTTCAGGCTATAAATTAAATATAAATAAAACACAAGTCATTATGAATTATCAGGCCAATCTACCAGTACAAGGACTCTGTCAATCTGCAGTATATCTAGGGGTAAAGATATCATCTAATATTGCTGATATTAACTCTTTAAATTATGATCCTTTATTAAGAGAAGTGTCCAATCTTCTCAAAAAATGGCACAAGATCCCATTAAACCTCATAGGTCGTATGAATTTGATCAAGATGAACATACTGCCCAAGTTTTTATATCTTTTCCGTTCTATACCTTGTCGCGTTAATAACCTATTCTTTAAAAAATTGGACGGCATTTTAAGTATTTTCATTTGGGGCTATAAGAAGGCTCATAGGTCTATGACTATTTTAAAACTCCCACTCGAAAAGGGAGGTTTAAACTTCCCTGATTTCAAAGCCTATTTTTTGCCTCTTTCTTAGGTCGGCTTCGTAGCCTATTTGTCGCTAATAATCAATATTTTTTTTCACCAATTCATGCTCGGTGATCACTCTAAACAATTCCTGGCAAATGTACAAGATCCAAATTACTTCAAACGTGTAAAATTTAAGACCGCGAGACATGCTGTATTTATATGGAAACAGATGCTGACTAAGTGCAATACTTCGTTTTTCCACAAAGAGCTGCCAATATGGGACAATCCTGGGCTTCCAGATATTTTTAGAGATAAAACTGGCCGAGAATGGGCTAACTATGGTATTGAGACACTAGGGGATCTCTACGGTACGGTTGGTTTTCTACAATTTCCAACATTGCAACTTTTGTATAAATTGCCCAAAAAAATGAGATATAAATATATTCAAGTTAAGCATTACTTAATACGTAAAATGAATCTGGTAGAAATTACCAGCTCAGATATATGGAATTGTTTTTATTCTGTGCATAGAAAATCATTAATCAGTTTGGGATACAAGTGTCTCAGTCAAAATAGCTTTGACGAAGCCCCTAGATTAGCACTAAAAGGAACTGTTAGCTTAGGATCTAACGTGACAACCCAGAACATCTCCGCTGCCTTAGTCAATATTAGTAAAGCCGTCCAGTCCTCCAGTTTGAAACTCCAATCTTACAGGACGATTAGTCAACTGTACTATACTCCATTAAAAATTTAAAAATGGGCACAGAATAATTTTAATAATGATCGTACTAAATGTCCTAAATGCGGTCTGGTGGCAGCAGACCTTACACATATGTTTTACTTGTGCCCATCATTAGCAAAATTTTGGTTGGACATAGAAAATATTTTAACCCAAAATCAACAGATTAATTTTTCATTAAATGCCGCTGCGGTACTACTGTCTATATACCAGGTTAGTTCTATTTATAAAGATCTGCTAAATATTACATTGGCTTGTGCTAGACTGGTGGTAGCTAGGGCCTGGATTGCTCAGAACCCTCCTCATTCAACTGAATGGTGGACACTGGTTTACGAAATTTACACTATGGAAGATGCCATTGCCAGGAATAGAGGAATTAAAGCTAAAACAAAGTTTACCAAAATATGGGGTAATTTTTTGTAATACCAGTAATGATTTGAATCATGTATGTTTTTTCTGTTTACGATGTTATTAATTATTAGTGATTTGCCCTGACTAGGAATTACTTCTTTTACTTTTGTCTGTGTTTGTTTTTTGGTTTTTTTCTATTTGTTATAATATGAACTTGCACCAAATGGAACTCGATTTATTTTATCTTTTTGATTTTGTATTTGGATATGTTAATCTCATTGACTTGCTTGTCAAATAAAATAAAATAAAAAAAAAGACAATAAATCATAAGTGTGTAAATCAATGTACAGGCTGTGTTACGTGATGCAGTGAGTGTTACAAGCTATAGGAGTCACATGCCATTCATAGCTTACTGTGCTATATTAGAAGAATTAAAATTTATGAACTGCAAGTAACAAAGGTATTTGTGTCAAAAGCACTAACCCAGTTACCTAGCTACATAAAATAAAAACTTGTCATCTGCATGTTTCATAGTGTGCTTTGCAGAAGACACATTAACCTTCTATTGCTACTTTGATTAAAATCTAGGCTAGACAAAACACAGATGCCTCCAGCAAATGCATTAACCTCCAGAGTTATTTTACCATTATTATTCCTTGAGAATAACTGGCACACAAAGACCTCTGCAGCAGGTTCCTTAACCTCATACAGTATTTAAAATGTAGAGTTTGTAACCAATTAAGCAGAATAGATTTACTGCCACATTTCCCTTTGCTACCAATTTCTTTGCAGCAGAGTTTCTAAAAAAACATAAATTAATAAGCTGAGGCCCAGATTTTTTCGGGTTGTGTTTTTTTCTCACAACACCAATGCAAAATCTCACTTGTTAAATCTCATAATGCGCTCAAATATACTTGTGATAGAACTGCTAAACATAGGTCTGAGGTATTAAGATCTGATGTCACTTCTTCTGATGTTACTTTTTGTGATGTCACTTTCTGTAATCTTTAAATGAATACATTGATTGATATATCTTTTATGTGTTTGTCTTTACCTCTTTTTTGTTCCTTTTTAGGTCGAGGACCGAAAGGCTGCGCTTGCGCAGACTCCGGGAGGAGATTTAATGTCTTTTAGTTCGGGGCTTGAACCTGCCTCTCTCTTCCATTGGCTGGCTCCCTAAAGGCTCCCTAAAGGGAGGCCAGCCATTGGATGAGAGGGGCATCACTCCGTTCAAGCCCCTTCTTTTTTGGGTTCGGGGGCGTGTTTTTTTGCGTTCTTTCGACTGTGACGTCATCGTCACTCAGAACGCCAAAACAAGCCCCCGAATCCAAAAATGTTCGGAGCTTTGCGCCGCCATTTCTGCCCGACCGCCTGACGCGACAGACTGTTTCCCTGCCCCTGCTCTCTCCCTCCGTTGTTTAATCCTCGCTCTCTCTTCCTCCCTCCCTCCCCGCTGGAGTGGTGACGCGCCCCCTCTGCCTGCTCTGTCCCTGCTCCGGCTCAGTGTGCTCGGCTTGGGGTTTGGGCCTCTCCCTGCTCTGTCGGGATCTCCGCTCCGAGCATGCCTCCTCCCCAGAGTCTGGAGAGAAGCCCCGTGCAGCAGGCGGAGCCAGTCCGAGCCTTACCCCCTCCTCGCCCTAGAGAGCCGGGCACTGGCTTCAGGGGGTGCCGACTGAGAGTGCAGGAGGGGCCCTTGCCAACCTGCGCTATCTTGAACACCCAAGTATCCATCAGGGAACTCCCAAAGCTTTTCAGGTACGAGTTGAATGCACACCTCCCACTTTTTTGACCCTGTACTGGACTCTACAGCCCCATATCAGCAGGGGGCCAACATTGGCATCCAGCAAGTCCATCACCATCCCCGCCATCATGTTCGGTGTGCACGGCGCTCATCAGCATGCATCGGCAGTTCGTGCGCCGCACCTCGCTGGGCGCGGATGCCCACCGTATGGGGGAGCCCGCCTCTCGCCGCTGGGGCCGCAGCTTTCGCCGCATGGCCGGTGCAGAGATTCAGATGGTCATCCTGCTCATTGCCACCTCGGTGGTCGTGCTCATCTGCTCCATACCGCTAGTGGTAAGGACAGGGCTCCACGTGGCTCCTCCTTGCTAACACCCCCAAGCTGTCCTGCGTCTCTTCATACTTTCTTATCTGCTCTTCACTACTAGCGAGGCTGTGTCTATTCTTCACCCATTACTCAAACCTCTCCTAAATAAATATATAAACAAGATAACCTTTTCCATTCCACTGTTGATAAGAATACATTTCCTGGCCTGTCTCTTTGCCAACACACCTCCCTAAGCCTCGCCTCCTCTATCGCACCAGTGGTGGGTTCAGGCCCTCTATCTTACCACTCCATATGCCTTATCGCCATAGAGCAAGCTGTGCGTCTGGCACCTCTGCCGCGCATCCTTATCCCCTGGCCAAGTGGCCATCCTAGATTTGAAACATCCAAAATACTATTTAACTTGCGCATATCTTAACCATTTTGCACCCATATGCGTATACGATTCTATCCAAGCCACATAATTTGCAAGAATGCCTCCAACATTAACAGACACCCCAAGACAAGAGACCGACAATGGTGCATTCTAGCAGAATCCCAGAACCAGACACACTATCAATTTTTCAAAGGTGCCCCGGGACCACAGAAAAGATGGTAATGCGCTATATGAATACGCATAGAAAAACACACTGCTAGTGCTGACAGCATGACTGACTGCCTGATTATTATCCTACACTGAGCAAACTCACCTTGCTGCTCCAGCCTCTTTCACCCCCCCCCGGTAGTTAATACATCGTGTAAAAACCCCTTCTGTATGTGAAAGGAAATTGGTTAAACAACCTGTAAAAAGTTCTCATCTGTTCCCATATCTTCTCTAGTATTTGATCATCCTCTCTTCTGCATATTACATGTTATTGTGAAATGTATACATTAGTCATTTCTAGTGTACTCTGTCTATAGCTTACTGTTATATCACTTGCCGTTCATGACCTAGACACATGAATCGAAATTGTCATCACTCAAACCTGTGTATTAATAAGTACTGTGTGACACTTCTATTGGGAAGGCTGCTACGTGAAACTTCAAATTTTAAAAAGTGCCATGCATAAAGCTTTCAGAGTTGTCGAGTATCGATGCTCCGGCTCAGAGTGCTCGGCTTGGTGTTTGGGCCTCTCCCTGCTCTGTCGGGAGCGTGCCTCCTCCCCAGAGTCTGGAGAGATGCGGCGCTAGAAGCCCCGTGCAGTAGGCGGAGGCAGTCCGAGCCTTGCCCCCTCCTTGCCCTAGAGAGCCGGGCCCTGGCTGCAGGGGGTGCCGGCCAAGAGTGCAGGAGGGGCCCTTGCCAACCCGCGCTATCTTGAACACCCAAGTATCCATCAGGGAACTCCCAAAGCTTTTCAGTTACGAGTTGAATGCCCCGGTTACTTACCGATAATCTTCATTACTCCGAGTCCATGTCTTCCTCGCCACAGTAATCACCCATGAGCCTCTGGCTCCACACAGAACTCCAAGTCTAAATTTAGCTCTCTAGTCTCCCCTCCCTCCTCCAAGATGGCCCCCAGTGGCTCCAGCCAATCCCATAAAGGGATACATAGACAGGAACACGACCTGAAAACCAAGCCGCAGACATGAAGCCACCACCAGGGCCGGGAGGGAAGGCAAACTATACTGTGGCGAGGAAGACATGGACTCGGAGTAATGAAGATTACCGGTAAGTAACCGGGGCATTACCTCCTCGTCCGTCTTCCTCGCCACAGTAATCACCCATGAGCCGATACCAAAGCAATCAGCTTCATGCAAGGACAACACACCACACCAACAGTGCAGCGAAAAAGTACATTTATTATACAGAGGCAGAGCAATAAAAGTACAACCCTTCAAGGAGCCCCTGCAGAAAGAACAGAAGAGGCAAAGGAAACAGAACCTCCACCCCCAACCTGAAGGCGGTAATGGGACATGAAGGTATGAGGGGACGACCTAGTAGCTGCCCGGCAAACATCCTCCATGGACACCCCTTTGAAGGAGGCCCATGAAACAGCAACAGAACGGGTGGAACGACCCTGAACAGGAAGAGAGGGAACCATAGAAACAGAAGCATAAGCCAACAGAATGGTCTCCTTAATCCACCGACTGATCGTGGAAAGGGAGGGCTTAAGACCCTGACGAGACAAACCAAAATTCACAAACAAGTTGTCTACGCTACAAAAGGAGGAAGTGCGAAATAAATAAATCAGTAAGGCATGACGAACATCCAAGAGGTGCAAAAGGGACTCCTCATCAGAGGAAGGATCAGGGCAAAGAACAGGAAGAATCACCTCAGCAGACCGGTGAAAAAAAGAATCCACCTTCGGAACAAAGGTAGGATGAGGGCGCAAGACCACACGGTCCGTCAGAACTACCAAAAACGGGGCAGAACGAAGGAAAGCACCCAACTCACCCATACGTCTGGCAGAAGCAATCGCCACAAGAAACACCACTTTGAGTGTCAAAAACTTCAAGTCCACCGACTCCAATGGTTCGAAAGGAGCCAACTGCAAGGAACGCAAAACCAAAGGAAGGTCCCAAGGAGGAGGACACAGGATAGGACGGGGGCGTTGGAAAGAAAGAGACTTAAAAAGTCTAGCAACCAATGGAGAAATAGAAACCAAAGGGAGGACATGAAACGCTCGAATGGCGGCCCATTGAGCCCGAAGAGTCGAAATGGCCAATCCCAACACAAAACCATCATTCAGGAAATCCAGAATGCGAGCAGGATCCAAAGAATCCAACGAAAGCTCACGACCAACACACCAAGAAGCAAAATTATCCCAGTGCTTGGCGTAGGACTTAAGCGTAGAAGGACGCCGGGACTGCTGAATGACCCCAGCCACAGCCACAGAACAGCCCTCACGAATCAGAGAATCTCTCTCAAGAGCCAGGCCCGCAGACCCATGGAACGGAATACAGGCAGAGGAAGAAGAGGACCCATCAGAGGATAAGGCACAAATGGCAAGGCCCACCCCGGAGACACAGCCAACTCCAACAGCAGAGGAAACCAAGGGCGACGCCTCCAACAAGGAGCAATCAGAAGCACCAACGACCCCTCCCGCTTGATCTTCTGCAACACAGCCGGAATCAGGGGAACAGGGGGGAACGCATATAACAGACCCTCCGGCCAAGGGAATGAAAGGGCGTCCACCCTCCAGGCATCCCGGCAAGGCATAATCGTGCAAAAACAACGGATCTGGGCATTGTCCCGGGAGGCAAACAGGTCCACAATCGGACAGCCAAACATCACTCACAACTTCCTGAGCATCCATCGCTTGAGGGACAAGGACGCCATGGAAGGAAACACCCGGCTCAGACAATCCGCCACAGAGTTTTCCGCACCCGGCAGGTAAATGGCAGGCAGGGAAGCCAGATGCACCTCCGCCCAAGAACAAATCCGATGGGCCAGGCAACTGATGGAGCAAACCCTGCACCCCCCTTGATGGTTCACATAAGACATCACCACCTGATTGTCCGTCCGGATCTGCACATGGTGACCCCGAACAAGATCCGAGAAATCCAACAGGCCCAGAAAGACGGCCTTCAGCTCCTTGTAGTTCGAAGAACATGACAACACCGATTGAGGCCAAATCCCCTGAGTCGACGAATCCCCCAGGGTAGCACCCCACCCCAGCAGGCTGGCATCGGTAGTGACCACGCGGGTGGGAACAATAAGAAAGGGGCGGCCCTTGGACAGATGACCCTCGTCCAACCACCAACCCAGGACCACCCGAACATCCTCCGACATAGGAACCAGAACACTCATATCGCGGGAACAGGGGTCCCAATTCGACAAAATGTGGGACACTACCGGGTACATGTGGAGGCGAGCCCACGGCACCGTAAACAACGAAGCCGACATCAGACCCTGAACCCGTAACCACAGGCTCACAGGATGAGAGTGCCCCACCAGTAGGGCACGGACTGCAGACATCAGGGACAAAACGCGGGGAGGGGGCAGGAACACCATCCCCAACAGAGTCTTCAACAGAGCCCCAATGAAAGTCAATTCCTGTGCAGGAACCAGGGAGGACTTCGGTACATTCACAAGGAAACCGTGATGCTCCAGGACATGGCACACTCTCCGGACATGCAACTCCGCCTTAGAAAGAGAAGAAGCAGAAATCAAAATGTCATCCAGATAAGGAAAAACACAAATACCCTCCCCATGTAAATGGCCAATAAGAGGGGCCAGAACCTTAGTAAAGATCCTAGGCGAGGAGCAGAGGCCAAAAGGCAATACCTGGAACTGATAATGCCGACCCAGGATGCAGAAACGGAGAAACCTCTGACAATCCGGGCGAACGGGCACATGCAGATAAGCATCCTTCAGGTCTATGGAGGCCAGAAAATCTCCCTGAGACAGCAGAGGAAGAATCACCGGAAGGGAGACCATCTTGAACGATTGGCGAGGCACAAAGGTATTGACCCATTGCAGATCCATCACAGGACGCAGATCCCCCGTGCGTTTCGTCACCAGAAAAAGGATGGAATAGACCCCCAACCCCACCTGATCGGCGGGCACCGGAACCACGGCCCCTTTCTGTAGAAGGGACTCCACACCCTCCAAAAGAGCCATGCGCCTTAAAGCGTCCCTGGGACAAGGAGTTGATCTGAAAGAGTCTGGGGGAGTATGGGAAAATCCAATACGAACACCCTCTGACACCACTTGCAGCACCCACTGATCGGACACAGTCACGCGCCAAGAATCCATGAAGCAAGTGAGGCGACCCCCAACCGGCCCGACACCAGGAGCGATCCAGTCAGGACTTGGAAGCGGGAGTGGAGGAGGAAGAAGCACCGGAGAACCGGGATTTATCAAAGGAAGGAGCACCCCGGCCACGCCCCCTTCCACGAAAGGGCGGACCAGCACGACCCCTCCTAGAAGGACCAAAAGCCCTCTGAGAACCAAAGGAACGGAAGCGACCAGGCCGCTCAGGAGCAAGCAGCTTACGGTCCTCCGCCGTCTTCTTCACCATCTCATCCAAAGGCGCACCAAAAAGCTTAACCCCCGAAAAAGGAATCTTCATCAGGAGATTCTTATGCGCAGCATCCGCCTTCCAGGAACGAAGCCATAACTGACGTCGGGCAGCCACCGATGACCCAGCCGCAGAAGCAGCCGCCCCCAATGAATCAAAAGACACATCCGAAAGGAGGCGAACCTGCTGCTCCATCATTGCCAGGGTAGAGGAGACATCCTCACCTTGGTCCAGCAACTCCGACAGAGATTGAAAATCCTTAAGTAAGGACTGGATCGTGTAAGAAGAGTAGGCAGCCGCCCGAATGGAAAAGTTGGCAGCCGCAAAAGAGCGTTTCACAGCCCCATCAACCTTCCGATCAACCGGGTCAGAAGGGGAAGAATCCTCAGAAACCACAGACCCATGGGACGACATACTGGCCATCAACGAATCCACCTTGACCGAGGAAGGAAACTTGACCGAGAAGTCCTGCAGAGGATACCGCTTATTCAGAAAACGAGGAAATGAACCCTTGTCCACATCCTTCCACTCAGTCTCCAACACCTTCAACACGGAAGAGTGAAGGGGCAAAGAATCAGGCTCAGGACGCTGATACTGGGAAAACAAGTCATCCTCCACAGGAACAACAGACTCCGGGAAAACCAAGTTCCTGCGTATGTGACAGAGGACCTCCTTAAGGTCGGCCCCTTGCACAAAACGACCCTTGACATGAACCTCCTCCTCAGCATCCGAATCAACAGCAGGAGCGTCATCAACACGAGCCCTTTTATCAGGAGGAACAGGAGCCCTGTCATGTAAGGCAGCAGCAACTGCAGAATCAATCATCTTCTGCAACAAAGCCATCGAAGGAATGGACATCCCTGAACCAGCAGCTTCAAGAGAATCAGAAACAGAAACATCGGGAGAACCACCTTCCATCATGCCAGCCATACACAAAATGCAACAGCATAGGAGAAAAACACTCCTGAAACCAATAAATAGGCATCAGGCAGTCAAGTAATCACAGGACACACCTCTGACCCGCCCCCACAGGAAGCACAAAACCAGGAAAATTCGCGCGAGCCAACCCCAAGAGGTCCCCGACAACCACGGAGCCCAGAGGAGGAACACGGCATGTAACCCAGAGCAAGACCCCAGGTGAGAGACACCCGACCGCTAAGAATCGCAGCAGGCGGGCCTGCGGACGGGAAGGGCAGAGAGACGAAAAAGCCTGTCATCGCGTCTGCAATACGCGTGCAGGAAAGAACGCCCCAATGGCAAAGAAAGCTCTTTCGAAGAAGCGCCCACCAGGAGCCAAGCAACCGACCGCGCGGAGACCCAGAAGAAGGTCGCGCGGTTGGAAAGCGCACACACACACCAACACTCGCCCCCCCGCTAGGCAGGGAAACCGAGGCGCGTACTCACCAAGCGGGAACACCAACTGAACCCGCAGCAAGAAGCACCAAAGTCCGCTCAGCAGGACACGGTGCAGGGCAAAGGAAAAAGGGGAAAACAAACAAATTTAAACATAATACTAACTTCCCCCCCAACCAAATACCAAGGCGAAAAGGGCTGCTAGAGCAAGATCCACGCCACACTCACCTGACCAGCAGGCGACCAAGCACTCGGAGAAGTGCAGAAAAAAAGAACAGGTCGTGTTCCAGTCTATGTATCCCTTTATGGGATTGGCTGGAGCCACTGGGGGCCATCTTGGAGGAGGGAGGGGAGACTAGAGAGCTAAATTTAGACTTGGAGTTCTGTGTGGAGCCAGAGGCTCATGGGTGATTACTGTGGTGAGGAAGACGGACGAGGAGGTAATGCACACCTTACACTTTTTTGACCCTGTACAGAACTCTGCTGCTTCCGCTCCAGGTTTGCACTATAGAAATACCACATACAAACACTCGAAAGCATCCCAGTGTCCACAAGAGTCCACTGCTCAACCCATGTATAAAAGCTGCACACCTGTGTGCACCGCACAGATAATCATTAATGCTGGAGCAACACTGGCCTTTAAACTGACTAAACAGACAGAGTTCTATAGGTAACTGCAACCAACAAAAATGGATATAGTAAAAGGTTACGGACTGACCTTAGGGTAACAGAAAACAGGAAAGCTGCGCCAGTTTACCGTTTCTAGCTTGCAGCAGAGTCTAATTATAACACTTTCTCTGTGCAGTGAGCCCCGGAGACCGTCTAGTGTGCATCCCTGTATTGTTAACTTTTTTTCTAAGTACCATATTGCATTTTGAGATTGTTAAAGTACTTCTCTTTATCAAAAAAGAAATCAGTGGGCTGGATACTCACTTATTGGGCCTACAGATTAGGTTTTTGAGTTCCGTTTTTACCCCTACACTACCTCTTTGAGACGCCCTCACCTGCTCACCCTTACTAACTCAAGAGTAAGGTGCAGTAGGGTGTGCACTTGACCGCGCCTGCATGGCTATAGTATGACAGACCACAGGATGCCAGTGATGAAAAGCCCCAACCAACACGACTGAGGCCCAGTAACTCCCCACTTTATTTGGAATGCTCCAGCTGTAAGCTCCAATAGGAATAAGTGATGACAGAATTTGATCCATTAGCTCTTGCAAATCAGTAGTAAGAATCCATCTGGCGACCTCAGCCACGTTTAAACCATTCTCCACAAGTCAAGGTTACATAGCACAAAATGGTTGCCAAGCTTAATTGCAATTCTCCGACACATGAATTATACATTTTTGTTCTGATTTGCAAATAGGCCGTGACATTAGCTGACTACTTGTCACCAAAGCCTGTCATCTTATGTTTGTGTACCTTCAAGTAACATTTTTTATTAGCTCGAGGACCGAAGGCTGCGCTTGCGCAGTCTCCGGGGGAGATTTAGTGATTTGAAGTATTTTCTGTAAGGGGGCTTGAATCCGCCTCTCTCCTCCATTGGCTGGCTTCCTAAACGGAGGTCAGCCATTGGAGGAGAGAGGAGTCACTCCATTAAAGCCCTGTCTCTTTCGGATTCGGGGGCGTGTTTTTTTGCGTTTTTTGCGACTGTGACATCATCCGTCACTCACAACGCCAAAACACGCCCCCGAATTTTCAGAGTTGCGGCCGACATTTTGCGTTTTTCTTGTTTGCTTTCCTGGTGGCTTTTTCCGTGATTCAGTCTGCCCGGCCCCGGCCTTGCTGCGGCCCGGCGGACCTTCAGAGGGCTCCCTGCAGTGGTGAGCTTGCAAAGCTGCTGTAACTTTGAGGCGCCTATGGGAGAGTGTTGTAGCTGAGTCATCGCTGGTGTGCTGCCCTGCGATCAGAGCTCCGGCCCACAGTAGTTGATGGCAGGTACGGGTTGAGGAGGTTGGGAAGGCCACAGAGTGCCCGCCATTTTGTGTCCCCCGAGAGTGGCAAGGTGGCGTCTCTCTGCACGTCCGAGAGCGGCCGAGTGAACTGCGGCGCTGCTGTCACCGGAGGGCTGTGGGCACCAAGACAAAACGTTGTGGTGGTGGAAGCACCTGGCCATCTGGATCTGCCCGGCAGCTAGAGAAGTCCTGTGGCGCCCTGCCCGGTGAAGGTGCCGCCTCCCTGGAGCGGTAGAGGTAAGGAGTAGCGGCCCGTGCGCTGCTGGCCGTGGTTGTCTCGGTCCACGTATCGGCGGACGGCGTGACTCTGTTTGCGGGAGGGAGGTGGGGGCTGTCTGCTCCTGCGAGTCTCACCCCCCTGTTGGACCTAGCATACAGGTGCCTGCTGTGGCTGGAAGCGTGAGGCGGGAACGGAAACTGCAGAATAGAGCTCAGCCTCTGGCCCTGGTTGCAGTAGGGGCATGTGAGCCTAGCGCTTTCATCGCAGCAGTGGCGGGCGTGGAGATGCCCTTGGCGGAACTTGTACAGAGCGTCTGCTGAGGCCTGGTGCCCGTGGCCCACTGTGCTTGAGTGGCAGTGAGGCCTGTCATCGGCCCGTAGTTCAGCAGGCGGAGGGCAGCACACCGGGACTGTGAGCAGGCTTTAGTGATCTGTGGTAGTCCAGGCCCCCCTTGCAAAATACTGTGGGCATAGCAGGGGTGCTACAAAAAGAAACCTGCGGATTAACCACATATGGCTATATCTCGGGATTCAGGGAGGTTATACAACAGCTACGACACCAGCCCCTACCCCAGCACCAGTGCAGGGCTCAGACGTTGTACTCCAACTCTGACACAGAGTCCCTCCAGTACCAGCGCAGGCCTCAGCGGTTGTACTCCAGCTCTGACACGAAGCGGCTCCTGCACCAGTGCAGGCCTCAGAGGTTGTACTCCAGCTCTGACATGGAGCCCTTCCAGCACCAGTGCAGGCCTCAGCGGTTGTACTCCAGCTCTGACACAAAGCGGCTCCTGCACCTGTGCAGGCCTCAGAGGTTGTACTCCAGCTCTGACATGGAGCCCCTCCAGCACCAGTGCAGGCCTCAAAGGCTGTACTCCAGCACTGACACGGAGCCCCTCCAGTACCAGTGCATCTGTGCTTGCTCCCCTGCCCCCTGACTGTGCTTGCTCCCCTGCCCCCTGGCTGTGCTTGCTCCCCTGCCCCCTGGCTGTGCTTGCTCCCCTGCCCCCTGGCTGTGCTTGCTTCCCTGCCCCCTGGCTGTGCTAGCTTCCCTGCCCCCTGGCTGTGCTTGCTTTCCTGCCCCCTGGCTGTACTTGCTTCCCTGCCCCCTGGCTGTGCTTGCTTCCCTGCCCCCTGGTTGTGCTTGCTTCCCTGCCCCCTGGCTGTGCTTGCTTCCCCTGCCCCCTGGCTGTGCTTGCTTCCCCTGCCCCCTGGCTGTGCTTGCTTCCCCTGCCCCCTGGCTGTGCTTGCTTCCCCTGCCCCCTGGCTGTGCTTGCTTCCCCTGTCCCCTGGCTGTTCTTGCTCCCCTGCCCCCTGGCTGTGCTTGCTCTCTGCCCCCTAGCTGTGCTTGCTCCCATGCCCCCTGGTACCCCTGCCCCCTGGTTCCCCTGCCCCTGGATGTGCCTGCTTCCCTGCCCCCTGGCTGTGCTTGCTTCCCTGCCCCCTGGCTGTGCTTGCTTCCCTGCCCCATGGCTGTGCTTGCTTCCCTGCCCCCTGGCTGTGCTTGCTTCCCTGCCCCCTGGCTGTGCTTGCTCCCCTGCCCCCTGGCTGTGCTTGCTCCCCTGCCCCCTGGTTCCCCTGCCCCCTGGCTGTGCTTGCTTCCCTGCCCCCTGGCTGTGCTTGCTTCCCTGCCCCCTGGCTGTGCTTGCTTCCCGGTCCCCTGGCTGTGCTTGCTTCCCTGCCCCCTGGCTGTGCTTGCTTCCCTGCCCCCTGGCTGTGCTTGCTTCCCTGCCCCCTGTCTGTGCTTGCTTCCCTGCCCCCTCGCTGTGCTTTCTCCCCTGCCCCCTTGCTGTGCTAGCTCCCCTGCCCCCTCGCTGTGCTTGCTCCCCTGCCCCCTGGCTGTGTTTGCTCCCCTGCCCCCTGGTTCCCCTGCCCCCTGGCTGTGCTTGCTTCCCTGCCCCCTGGCTGTGCTTGCTTCCCTGCCCCCTGACTGTGCTTGCTTCCCTGCCCCCTGGCTGTGCTTGCTTCCCTGTCCCCTGGCTGTGCTTGCTTCCCTGCCCCCTGCCTGTGCTTGCTCCCCTGCCCCCTGGCTGTGCTTCCTCCCCTGCCCCCTGGTTCCCCTGCCCCCTGGCTGTGCTTGCTTCCCTGCCCCCTGGCTGTGCTTGCTTCCCTGCCCCCTGGCTGTGCTTGCTTCCCTGCCCCCTGGCTGTGCTTGCTTCCCTGTCCCCTGGCTGTGCTTGCTTCCCTGCCCCCTGGCTGTGCTTGCTTCCCTGTCCCGTGGCTGTGCTTGCTTCCCTGCCCCCTCGCTGTGCTTGCTCCCCTGCCCCCTCGCTGTGCTTGCTCCCCTGCCCCCTGGCTGTGCTTGCTCCCCTGCCCCCTGGTTCCCCTGTCCCCTGGCTGTGCTTGCTTCCCTGCCCCCTGGCTGTGCTTGCTTCCCTGCCCCCTGGCTGTGCTTGCTTCCCTGCCCCTTGGCTGTGCTTGCTTCCTTCCCCCTGGCTGTGCTTGCTTCCTTCCCCCTGGCTGTGCTTGCTTCCCTGCCCTGGCTGTGCTTGCTTCCCTGCCCCCTGGCTGTGCTTGCTTCCCTGCTCCCTGGCTGTGCTTGCTTCCCTACCCCCTCGCTGTGCTTGCTCCACTGCCCCCTCGCTGTGCTTGCTCCCCTGCCCCCTGGCTGTGCTTGCTCCCCTGCCCCCTGGCTGTGCTTGCTCCCCTGCCCCCTGGCTGTGCTTGCTCCCCTGCCCTCTGGCTGTGCTTGCTTCCCTGCCCACTGGCTGTGCTTGCTTCCCTGCCCACTGGCTGTGCTTGCCCCTCTGCCTACTGGCTGTGCTTGCTTCCCTGCCCCCTGGCTGTGCTTGCTCCCCTGCCCCCTGGCTGTGCTTGCTTCCCTGCCCCCTAGCTGTGCTTGCTTCCCTGCCCCTGGCTGTGCTTGCTTCCCTGCCCCCTCGCTGTGCTTTCTCCCCTGCCCCCTTGTTGTGCTAGCTCCCCTGCCCCCTCGCTGTGCTTGCTCCCCTGCCCCCTGGCTGTGTTTGCTCCCCTGCCCCCTGGTTCCCCTGCCCCCTGGCTGTGCTTGCTTCCCTGCCCCCTGGCTGTGCTTGCTTCCCTGCCCCCTGGCTGTGCTTGCTTCCCTGCCCCCTGACTGTGCTTGCTTCCCTGCCCCCTGGCTGTGCTTGCTTCCCTGTCCCCTGGCTGTGCTTGCTTCCCTGCCCCCTGACTGTGCTTGCTCCCCTGCCCCCTGGCTGTGCTTGCTCCCCTGCCCCCTGGTTCCCCTGCCCCCTGGCTGTGCTTGCTTCCCTGCCCCCTGGCTGTGTTTGCTTCCCTGCCCCCTGGCTGTGCTTGCTTCCCTGCCCCCTGGCTGTGCTTGCTTCCCTGTCCCCTGGCTGTGCTTGCTTCCCTGCCCCCTGGCTGTGCTTGCTTCCCTGCCCCCTGGCTGTGCTTGCTTCCCTGTCCCCTGGCTGTGCTTGCTTCCCTGCCCCCTCGCTGTGCTTGCTCCCCTGCCCCCTCGCTGTGCTTGCTCCCCTGCCCCCTGGCTGTGCTTGCTCCCCTGCCCCCTGGTTCCCCTGTCCCCTGGCTGTGCTTGCTTCCCTGCCCCCTGGCTGTGCTTGCTTCCCTGCCCCCTGGCTGTGCTTGCTTCCCTGCCCCTTGGCTGTGCTTGCTTCCTTGCCCCCTGGCTGTGCTTGCTTCCCTGCCCTGGCTGTGCTTGCTTCCCTGCCCCCTGGCTGTGCTTGCTTCCCTGCTCCCTGGCTGTGCTTGCTTCCCTGCCCCCTCGCTGTGCTTGCTCCCCTGCCCCCTGGCTGTGCTTGCTCCCCTGCCCCCTGGCTGTGCTTGCTCCCCTGCCCCCTGGCTGTGCTTGCTCCCCTGCCCTCTGGCTGTGCTTGCTTCCCTGCCCACTGGCTGTGCTTGCTTCCCTGCCCCCTGGCTGTGCTTGCTCCCCTGCCCCCTGGCTGTGCTTGCTCCCCTGCCCCCTGGTTGTGCTTGCTCCCCTGCCCCCTCGCTGTGCTTGCTTTTCTGCCCCCTCACTGTGCTTGCTCTCCTGTGTGTGTATGTGGCTCTGGGTGTGTGTGTGGCTCTGGGTGTGTGTGTCTGTGGCTCTGTGTGTGTGTGTGTGGCTCTGGGTGTGTGTGTGTGTGGCTCTGGGTGTGTGTGTGTGGCTCTGGGTGTGTGTGTATGTGGCTCTGTGTGTCCGGCTCTGTGTCTGTGTGTGTGTGTGTGGCTCTGTGCCTGTGTGTGTGTGGGGCTCTGTGTGTGTGGGGGGGGGCTCTGTGTGGGGCTCTGTGTGTGGGGCTTTGTGTGTGTGGCTCTGTGTGTGTGGCTCTGTGTGTGTGGCTCTGTGTGTGTGGCTCTGTGTGTGTGTGGCTCTGTGTGTGTGCCTGTGGCTCTGTGTGGGTGGCTCTGTATGTGTGTGTGGGTGGCTTTGTGTGTGTGGCTCTGTGTGGGTGTAAATGCAATAGGTCATGCATTTGCGAGCGATTAAGCTATTGGCATTGTAAATGACAATGCCATTTATTTAACGATTAAGCTATTGACAATGTAAATGACTATGCCATTTATTTATGATTTAAAAAAAAAATGTCATGAGCAATGCCAAAAGCTCTACCTTTAATAATGCCGAGACCATTGCATTGTAAATGCTTGTTGTATTTGACTCCTCAAATTATGTGTATTGTCTTGGTTGCTTGGACAGCCCTGGTGAGCCTGGTGTTGACTTAAATTTATCCCTTGGTTGCCAAATTCGTTGTTGTCTTTTTATGAAGACTTTTGTACTTTATTTAGGTCTACAAATCTAAGCGTTATTCCTAGCTTTGATTGCTATTGTTTATTGCTTTTGTTCTTGATACATTTGTATCTTGACTTATGTGATTGTATTGTAATAAATGTTGCACTTGGAATGCTAATTATAATTTGTAATCTACTTATGTAATTGTACCTTTGCTTTCCACCACATAAAGTACAATTTTTTTACTATATTTTTATTAATGTGCAGGCTAGTTTGGAATAACTGACCTGGTGGATTGCAGCGATGCAATGCCTTTGGGTATGTACCTCTAAATTCATAATTATCTCTCAAGTTTATGTATATATGTATGAATTTTTTGTGTGTTTTTTATTACAAGAGACTACTGAGACAGGTCAAGCTGTTTCTAAGACAGAATTAATAGGTGGTGTTTTATTTTATGTTTCTAGGTATTCAATATGCCAAAACCACAAAATAATACAGATGTACCTGTGGTCACACAAAAAACACAATAGAATGGTTTGCAAGGCCTCTGGATTAAGTTTCCAGACAGACAAGTTGAGGAAGGGAGAGGAGGCCAGATACAAAGCAGGGATCTGGAAGAGGGACTTGGATGAAGAAGCCAGTAAGTAGTGGTGTGATGCCAAACACAAGTAGTGGATAGTGACAGCAGGGACAGTGACACAGGCACTCAGGTAGTGGAAGATGGCAGGCACGAGCAAAAACAAAATTGAGAAAGGAGGCATGGGGAAGGGTCTCATTTAAGGGAAATACACTATTAATTGAGTATTTGGCTTTATGGAGGCCGCATGGGCATCTATGTCTCAGGAAGTAATGCTTGCAAACAGAAAATCTGGCAGCTTGCCTCCATTGGTTGGTAGTGTCTGATGCCCTCATCTGGTAAATTCTAGACGATAGGAATTGGAATTGTTTTGTAATTATTCTTTACTTATAGTTCCCAAAAAACAAACAATGTACACAAGTGAAATGACATTGCGACACAACCACAGTATGATAACAGCATGTCAATATCCATATGTAGTGCTGTTGACCATCCATTTCTTATTAAATATATTGTTAAACATAACTATATTGATGCAGATATTTCTCCAATCCAATAATAATGTGTTATCTCCAATTAGTTATACTAGATAATGTACTTTGCAAGATCTCAGGTACCAATAAATGTATTCAATCCTCAGTATTGCTCCATAGTACATAGATGACGTTTGTGCTTGTCAACTATAGGCCCCGGGTATTGACATGCTATGGGGGAGCGATTATTGGGAAATTCTTTAGTTGGCCCCAAATGTTCCTAGGTCTCGCTGCTGAAGGCATAAGTTCAGCATACAGCTTGAGTTGCTCATTTCTGTATTTGAAAGAGTCAATCCACTGTTTGTATTTGTGGGATATTAATCTGCCCCAGCTTCGTGATCAGGAATAGTGCCAAAATTGAATCGACTATCTGGGGCAGGGATCTCCCACAACTCACCCAAATCACAACCCTCGGATCTATTGACCGTCCATATCCGATCATAGTCAACAGCCCGGTGAGAACCTCCTGCCAATATGACTGTATGCTATTACAGGACCACAACAGGTGCAAGGAGTCTGCCTACGATTGACCTCATCAGATGCAGTTTGAATTGCACCTGAGACCGAGCTCTCCTCTGTGAGACCTGCACACTACTGGATTCTCCTCAATGCTGATGCATCCTGGCAAACTGAAACTTTCCAACCCAATCAGTGGCCCATCACGTCGGCAACGAAGAACCAAGAAACAACTTTGCCGTGAGGGAGGACCCAGAATACAGCGACGCATCCACTATTGACTTGGTGGGGATTTCACTTGTGAAGTCACCATTCAATCCACTAGCAAGAGTGTGTGGAACTGTAGACTTTCCGCTTGTCAGTCATCAGCCAGCTTATCAGTTTTGCACCCTAATCAACATTTGTCTCACAGTCATGCCATTAATCCCTACCCAGGAAAACGTTGCCACCTCACCTGCTCGTCAGCTACAACACCAGCTGTGTCCTTCTTCAGGGTGAGGAGGTGTCGTACTTCAGGTATAAAACTGTGGACCACTACCTCAACTCTGCAAAACAGGAGGTCACTCCAAGGAGGGGGGATCCTTGCAGCACCAAGGACACAGGGTTGCTCTTGTTCATACTCCTACTGTTGTATCGAATATGTGTGACTTTTCTTTCCAGGAGAAATGTGTTGCATTTAACCTCTTAAGCATGTACTGGTTGTTTTCTCTCTGAATCGTGTTTGCGACACAAGGTGATGTCTTTTACAGGTCACCTGCTGCCACGCCCCCCCAAATATGCTATGTCTCCTCAGCCCCTTTCTTCATGACATTAAGGTACGTTCAGGCTGCTGATCACTCTCAGTTCCACGTGGTCCACCCAGGATAGAGATGAGGTGAATGCTTCTCTTTAACAATCACCTAGCCCCTTAAAGTACCCCCGGTGCAGTATTAAATCAATCACAACACATCTCTGCACTGAAGGCTGCCAAAAGTGCCTTAAATGTGTTAAATAGTTTCTAAACTTCAGTTAGAGCAATACTTATGGCGTTGCTCTCCTGCATATGTTCTAGTGAGGCTTCTTGGCTATGCGGATGATTTAGACCAGTGGTTCGTAACCTTTTGACTTCTGTGGACCCCCACTCAATCATTATTGGAATTGGGGGCCCCCACCAGGGCGGGACTGGCCGTAGCAGGCACCAGGCATTATCCTGGTGGGCTGTATTTTGGACCGTTGGGGGCCATTTTTGGTACAGGGGCCCAGTTTTGCAGCGGTGCTACAATATCGGGCCCCTGCCCCAAAAGCATCAGCAGTGTTTCCCACCAGCACCTCCCCCGCCCGTGGCCGTCATACTTAATTGCCAGGGCCGGTTTGCATTCCCAGTCCGGCCCTGACCCCTACTGAGTCATTCTTGGAAGCTGAAAAACCACAGTGCAAGCAATTTTTAATGGTTTGCACTGCAAAACAATACACAAATATACAAAAGTAAGTATACACCAAACACACGCTCAAATACAGAACGTTTTTACATTTTCAATTTTGCTTCTTTATTTGTACATACTTTATTCATTTTAATGTATTCATTTTAGTATTATTTTATTTGGTCACACACTTGCGGACCCCCAGGGGACCTCGGACCACGGGTTAAGAAGCACTGATTTAGATGGACATCGGGAAACAATGCCTTATTAACATTGATGTAGCAAGTGTGCCAGGGGCCCTAGAGCAAGCAAGGAAAAGAGGCTCCTGGCAGTCGACCATGTGATAAAATACAGCAATAATCGGTATTCAATGGGCCCCTACGGCTTCCGGCCATGGTACCACTGAACATGCTGCACCAGTTACCAGTGGGATCTCCGTAGCGATCCCGCCCAGGCTGAGGCCAAATGACTCGATTTTCCCAGCACCCGACATGGCAGCCCTATTTAAATCTGCAAAAGTTTAGGTTTTTATGGGGAGAAATTTGCTAAAAAATTGTCCCTTGTGCTTTTTTAATATATTTTAACCGTGTGCGGATTGATGCAGAACGAGAGGTCAAATTTGCCCAAATATCAGACTGCATTGCAAATGTAAAGCATACATGAGATGGGAAAATACCGTTCTTTAAACTGAAATCTCTCGGTACCCAAATTTCTTATAGGTGCAGAAAGCTCTTTGTTTTTTTCTGTTAGTGCTCTGAGATCAAAAAGCAAATATTTAAGCGTTGTTTCCCTTAAACTGAAATGTACTGCTTGGAGGCTGCCCGAAAAAAGTATTAAAATGTGATCATAGGTGCGGTCGATTTGTTCAAAATCGTTAATATATTTCAGATGCACATTGGGCTATGCTTTTTTAAATTATAGGTGGCGTTAATTACTCACTGAGCTTTTGAAAAGTTTTTTTGTATTGCACACTGCAGCTGCTGGTTGGTGTTTATTGTAATGCAAGGTCACGTCTTTGTTATTTAGCATTGCTTTCATACATGGCCTCAGGAGATCACTGAGCTGCAAATCTGCCAGCACACAGCTGGCAGTGACGTCTATACGGGTCTTCTCAGATATTAAATGCTGCCTCTGTGAGTAGCACAAAAGAGCAAGCTAACGGAGACGTCACAAACAAGCATTGGCAAAGCCAATACGTTTCGCTACGCAAGATCTATTTGCTCGCAGGCAGGATGCTGTGCACCATGGCTTAAAGTGAAAAAAAGGGGGCTATGACAAGCTCAATGCTGGCTGCATCGCAGTGCTTTTTAGGTCGTCTGCTCGACGACTATTATTATCCGTTTCTGGGAATGTGGACACGAGAGGGGCACGAGCGCAGATTTCACCTCGTGGGCGCGCACGGCGCCGTGCTCATCTCGTGCCTCATATTCCCGTGCGCAAACACACACACACAGCCACACTCACGCATGCGCACATACACAGCCACACGCATACACAGGCACACACACTGCATACACACACGCACCCCCCTGAAACAGACCCACGCGCACACAGACAGACACACGCACAGACACACTCAAACACACACACCCCTTCCCCCTCCACTCACCGGGCTCTTTCCGCGTGTCCCTCGGCAGCCAGCATTCAGCGTGCAGGGTTCCAGGACGTTCTCCTGGCAGTTCCTTCCTGTTTGTTTGCAGGCCCCGCCCACGTCTCAACGAAGGCTGCCTGACTTCCGCTAGCACTCCGTGGCATCACGCTGAACTTGGCTTTCTGTCACGAAGCAGACAATGCCGGACACGGGTGAGTGACGACAATGGTTCCCTACAGACAGTGGCGGCTGGTCCATAGGGGCGCCAGGGCGGCGCCCCACAAAATAAACTGCTCACTGTCTGCAGTTCAGGCAACGGAATGTAAGCAGACAAATTGACAGTTTTCAATTTGGCTGTTTACATTTCCGTCCGGGCGGGTGAAAGTGAGAACATCAATGCACAGCGCATGCAGGGTAGGCGGGGGAGACTGGGGAGAGCACTCAGAGTAGGAGTTCGGAAGATGGTGGTCAGACTGCACATGCGAGTGAGGGGCGTTGCTCCTCACTCACATTCACAAACCATAGGTATGCTGCGCATGCCTAGTGTAGCGTGCAGGCTTATGAATAGGATACTGCTTGGGCGGTGACGCGTTTTTTGGCAATGTCGCCCCATGCCCTATGAAATGCCAGGATACAAAGTAGGTAAACAAGAGTCAGCTGCCTCCCGTCGCATACAGTCTCCCAATTTGGCAGTTTAGTACGAAAAAGAAAAGAGCGGGGAGAAGTTAGCTCCACGTTGCAGAGGAGACACGCGGGACCGGAGGAGAATGGAGATGCCTGGTAAGTTTATTTTTTATATTGTATTCACTATTATGTGCTCGGAAATAACTTCATGAAATTCAGCTTCCGCACCAATTGCAGCAGGGATTCCCGCCATGCTGGTCGGGTTTCTACATTTACATTTCACCAGAAAACCACAGTTGTGATTTAACGCACATTTTGTAATTCCAATTTAGGCAGAGACTTTTGTTTATGCCCACATCCGAATTAGAACAGGAAATAGAATATGGGATACTGAAAGAAGTTACTAGAACACGATCTTTAAAAATGCTCTTTGCTTTCTCAGTTGAAGGTATTTTCGAACACGGTTTTATTTTTAGCTTTTGGTTTGAACTGATCGGTTGCCGTCTCACTCGCTTAAGGCAGCTGGGCTGGCTTGTAACACATGGGTATATTAGTGGCCAAGCTTTGCTCACTTATAGCAAGATCTTGCACGTCGAAGGCTTTCCGTACAAAAGACATGTTTCATTATAACTTGCAAATGAGTCAAGGTCAAGGGGAGTGGTGTCGTGACATGATGGAAGCATATTGTAATGTCAGTGAACCTTTGTGGCATTCTTTTTTGGGGCGAGAGTACAAAGCCCCAATAAATTATTGAATGTAATGCAGTGGGAGGCTTAATTGAAAAATCATCTCTATCCTGTTAACAGGTACACAAAGGAGCCAATAGGAAAGGGTAGAGTTGAGAGAATATCCAGCTGGATTAACCTAAAATGTAACACTCAGCTAGACAGTTACCCTGTTGTGTAACTACCTCCCCCCCCCCCCACCCCCTTCCTCCCAATATGGACGGCCAGTCTTCAAAAACCGATTGGGACAGCGCTGCATACGCCCCACCAGTTTCAAATTCCACCAGCCACCACTGCCTACAGAGGTGTTTGGGTGCTGCTTGTTATTTATTGTCATCCCAACTGCATCCGTGTCAAAAGGTATATATGGCTAACTCATGTGTTCTTTAAAGTTTGTGCTGCACGAGGTTTGTCATTGCTAATCTGGGGCTGTGCTGCATAACTCTACACTGATACGTTTATCTGCCCTTTCACAATATCTACTTAAACAAGCATTTACAATGCAATGGTCTCGGCATTATTCAAGGTAGAGCTATTGGCATTGCTTATGACCTTTTTTTCTTTTTTTTTTAAACATAAATAAATGGTATTGTCATTTACAATGGCAATAGCTGTGCAGGCCTCAGTTCTCTGGCAGCAGGGGGTGGGGGGGTGAGATGCACTGATAGAGCTATGTATGTGTCATTTCTCGGGCAGAAGGAAAGTTGACATGCACTGAGAGGTGTGCAGGCCTCAGTCTTAGTTCTGTGGCAGCAGGGGTGAGATACACTGACATGATGAGGCCGCAGTCTCTGGCAGCCGAGGGTGAGATGCACTGAGAGAGGTGTGTCAGCCTCAGTTTCTGACAGTAGGGTGCTTGAGATACACTGACAGATGGTAAGGCCTCCGTGCTGTAGCGGGGGGAGACGAGATGCACTGAGAGAGGTGTAGACATCAATGCTTTATCGGGGGGAGATGAGATGCACTGAGAGGAGTGTAGACCCCACGGAATGATGATTTTTATATCACTTCCCGCTCACGGACACCACAGCTCCCACCCTTCCAGCAGGCCTCAGACACACACCTACCGGGGGGGGGGGTGTTATGTTGTGTTTTTCTTTATTAGTTACATATTGCTTTAAGGCTCGCGCTAGAGCGTGGCACCTTGTAGAATGTCTATTACTGTTCTTGCATTCTTGTTCCATGAAGGGTCAGTTGAAGCCTTCTTCTACAGCCGTGAGTTGTGCTTCCTGGCTCCACCTGTTTTATCATTTATCTCAATAAACCTTATGAGATACAACAGCCTCTTTCAATACTTTACAATTGGCGACGATCGGGATCGACACCCTGCAACTTTAAACCTCGGATAAAAAATTTTTTTTTTCACTTTTTCATCGTTTACAAGGAAAAAAAAAAAAGAGAATCGCTTCGCAAGGAATTCAATTTTATTCTTCTATCATCTGAGCCTCCTACATTTCAACTGAACAGGTTCGAAAACTGGTTCGTATGTTTTGCTTTACCTTAAAGAAGATTCACTAACTTGCAGGCTCGTTGGTCGCGCACGCTGGCATCTTTCAAACGAGTAGCCGGGTTCCAAGCATCATCTGACTACGCGCGACCAACACGCAAAGCCTTACGTCGATCACGCGCGCTTGGGTAATCGCGTGATGACACAATCGCGCTAGGTCACGTTGCGTGACCCTGCGTGGCGGCCATTTTGAGTTGGTCGAAAGAATCTCGGAAGACTCAATTACCGAGGCTCAGTCACCGAGGAAGTTAAAAAAAAAACAAAAAAAAAAACGAACTTTATTGAACCAGCACTAATAATTGGCTCACTCCTTTGAATAGCGTTTCTATCTACCAAGGAGGATAAAGATAAACAGGTGAGACTGTCGGGGCACTTGCTAATTATTAATCAACCAAGTGTTGTGTTTTAAAAGGGATTACTGCACAAAATCCTTGCTTTGTTTATATATATATATGAATTCTGGGGATCAACTCCACAGTGAAGATATTTCTGAAACAGTAATGGCTCAACAAAGCTTTGTCATTAGCCCCCCACAACCCTTTTGGGCTACTGGATCACAACCTGACATGAAGTGGGTAGAATGGAAGGAGTATTTTAATAATTACATCTGTGCTATTGATGAAAATGCTAAAATGAAACCAGAGCAAAAGAAAAGAATACTTTTACATTCACTGGGTCCTAAAGGATTAAAAACATATTCACGTATGCAAAAATTAGTTGACGCTGATTCAAGTGAATTTGACAATGCCATTGCTGATATGGATAGATATTTCGCACCTAAGGTGTGTATAGGTGTTGTGAGACACAAATTCTTCCAAAGAAAACAGAAAAAGGATGAATTAGTAGATGAATGGATTGATGACCTTAAAAAACTGGCCATTGACTGCAAATTTGGAGATTTACACGACGAACTTATTCGAGATCAGCTTGTGATGCACAATGATAATTCTCCTATTCAAGATCGCCTTTGGGTTAATGGCGATGCACCTCTCGACGATGTACTCGCAATAATGAGGAAATCAGAGATGTCGGGAAGATGTGCTACTGTGATTAAAGATACTGTTAAGGATTCTGACAAAGCGTCATCGGCTGTCTTCAAGATCCAAGGGACAACCAAATATCAGAACAAACAATCTTATAACAAAGGGTTTAGTCAACCTTACAAGAACCAAGGAACGGATAATAAGTTGGAAGACAAAAAGTGTTACCGCTGTGGTAGCAAAGATCATATGGCTTACTACAAGTCATGCCCTGCTTTACGGAAAAAGTGTGGTATTTGTGGTCTCATTGGCCATTTCAGCAAAATGTGCCGTAGACGTACTAATATCAAATGTATTTGGAATGAGGATGAGTGTGTTGATGAAAGTAGTGATGATGAAGGTGGTTGTGTAAAGAATATAAGAGGGAATTACATGTTGAACATTACTGAGGAAGGCAATTACATGTTAAACCTTACTGATGAAGCAATGGTGGGCAAACCTATCTGTGATGTCTCTTTTGGTGGTGTTAAAGTTAAGGTATATGCAGACTCTGGGTCTCCTTATACGATTATCAACGAAGAGATATGGAAGAAGAATTTTACACAGAAAATTGGAGATAAATTAAATGCCTCAGATGTTAGTCCAGTAAGTTATACTGGTGGTAAAATTGAACTTTTAGGGTTCAGATGGCTTACCTTTATATTTAAAGGCAGAATAGCCAGAGGCAAACTATACATTGCAAAGAAAGGACCTTCTGTTCTGGGGTGGTATGACCAGAAAAGTCTCCATATCATATTAGATCCGAATAGCAAAGAGAAGGTACTAGTCGTAGATGAGGGCAGCAAATTGGAAGATATTTTAAAACATAAATTCACCAATGTAGTAAGCGGTCAATTAGGCAAGCTTAGGGGCTTTGAGCATAGAATTATGCTCAAACACAATGCCATGCCTAAAGTGCATAAGGTTAGGCCTATTCCTCTTTTGATAAGAGATGAAGTCAAGAAGGAAATTCAGGGTCTTTTAGCCAAAGGTGTCATCGAGGAGGTAGACTCTTCGGAGTGGATTAGTCCAATAGTCGTAGCGAGGAAACCCAACGGAAAAATCCGTTTGTGTATTGATTTACGCCATCTTAATCAAAATATTGTGGTTGAACGTTTTCCCTTGCCCAAAATAAACGAAATGGTTTCTTCCTTAAGGGGAGCGACTTGGTTTTCCACAGTGGACCTTTCCGCTGCATACCACCAGGTAGTTTTAGATCCTGAGTCTAGGCACCTAACAGCCTTCATCACACCATTTGGCTGTTTCCAATTTATAAGGATGCCATTCGGCCTTGCTTCAGCCGCGGCTGTTTTCCAACGCCTAATGCACAGATTGTTTGGTGACATGGATGGTATTAGTTTCTTTCAGGATGATATTCTAATTGCTGGCAATGATAAAGAAGATCATGACACCAAATTGTGGGAAGTTTTTACCACACTTAGTTCTGCTGGTTTGACTGTTGAACTGTCTAAGTGCAAATTTGGAGAAAGAAATGTCTCATATCTGGGTCATATAATTAGTGAGGAGGGCGTCAGACCAAAAACCTCACTAATAGAATGCATTATCAACTCACCTGCACCTGATTCCAAGGAAGGAATCAAATCCTTTTTGGGTATGGCTGAGTATTGCGCTAAATTCATCAAAGACTTTGCTTCAAAGGTATACAACATCAGGTCCCTTTTGAAAAAAAATGTAAAATTTGAATGGTCTAAAGAATGTGAGAGTGAATTTGTTGAAATCAAACGGGATTTGCAAAAAGTGAGCGCCTTGTCTAGCTTTGATCCTAATCTAGATTGTTATCTGACAACAGATGCAAGTGACAAGGGGTTGGGTGCAGTCTTATCACAGGTGGACGACAAGGGTAAGGACAAAATAATTTTGTTTGCATCTAGGGCTCTATCACCTGCTGAAAGCAGATACCCTATTATAGAAAGGGAAGCCTTAGCTTGCGCTTGGGCTTTAGAACATTTTCGTGCATTTGTTTGGGGCAAAATGGTTCACATCAGGACTGATCACAAACCGTTGGTCCACATTTTATCCACTGATGGCACAGCTACTGCTTCGGCCAGATTGGCAAGAATCTCTATGCGGATGAAGGAATACATTTACAGGATCACATATGTACCTGGCAAAGACAATGTAGTCGCTGATTGTTTATCTAGACTCCCTTCTCCTCTGGAAGAATGCGTGGATGATCCTTGGGGTAACATTAGTATAGCATTTATTCATGATTCTGGTTTTCCAGCCATTAGCAGGGAGGATTGGTTAAGAGAACATAATGCTGACAAGGATTTAATGGAAGTCACAAAGTTTATCTGTCATGGCTGGCCGAAAGAGAGATATTTGTCGGGCACTGTGAAGCCATTTTGGGAGGTACGTTCTGAATTATCAATTGAAAAGGAAGTTCTAATGAGGGGGGACAGGATTGTCCCACCCTCTGGGCTGAGGAAAAATGTCTTAGAGTTATGTCACGAGGGACATTTCGGTATAGTAAGGACTAAACTAGCAGTCAAAAAATTGTTTTGGTGGCCCAAGGTTGACAATGAAGTAGAAATTTTTGTCAGAGGTTGCTCTGTTTGCAATTCTGCAGACAAGTCTTTGAGGACTCTTAGACCAGCTATGAGTGAGGGACTCATTCCCAACATGCCTTGGGAAACCATCGCAGTAGATATTTTTGGCCCTGTAGGTGATCCAAAGGAATACGGGCTTGTGGCCATTGATCTGTTTACCAAGTGGCCCGTAGTGAAGTTTGTGGACCGTGTGGATACTCAGACCGTGTTAAAGTTTTTGGATAAAATTTTTATTGTGGAAGGTCTACCTGTTAACATCCTAACGGACAATGGGGTACAATTCTTGTCCAAAGTTGCCCAAAACTATTTTGCAAAATGTGGTATCACACACAAAACGACCTCTTTGTACAATCCCAGTGGGAATGGAACTGTTGAGCGTTTCAATAGAGTTATTAAGGGGATTCTGCAGGCTGCAAATTACAAAGGTTTAGATTGGAAACTGGAAATACAAAAAGCTGTATGGTCTTACAAGGTAACTTTAAATAACTGTACTGGTGTTTCCCCTTTTGTGATGATGCGTGGTAGATTACCTAGGTGTAAATTCAACCCTGGTTGGGTTTTCAAAGATAACGTCCAGCAGTGGTCACCTATTGAGTTTGGAGTTGGTGCATGACAAGAGTAAAGCCTACTATGATCAGCGCCATGGCGTAAAGGATATCATTATTAAAAGTGGTGATTGGGTCAGGATTAAGAAACCGTACAGGGTTTTGAAAGGGGAGAACAAATTTGATTCGCCTAAACAGGTTCTGGAAGTTCTCAGGAACTCAGTCAGGTTAAGTGACGGGAAGGTTTGGAACCTGAAGGATGTGGCTTTAGATATTTGTCAAAACCATGGTGCAGATGAGATTGTAAGAGACAAACTGACTGATTTTGATTGGGTTGAGGATTACTTCCAAGGCAGCAGTTTGCAATCTCAACTTGCGCCTAGTGGATCTCTGCCTCAATTAAGGGAGGGGGATGGGGTAACCGTTTCTCCTGTTTCTCATGAGGGTCAAACCGAGAAATCCTCACATAAACCTGACAACATTGAACAGGAACATGACAGTGTACCTCCCCTTCCAATTGTAACTTCTCCTGCTGTTAATAATGATGCTGTGTCAGCACCCACACTACCTACAGTTAAGGTTTCTAATAGGACACGAGTGTTGCCTTGTTGGCTTAAGGATTATGTGAAGTAATTAATTATTTCCTTCGTTGTCCCTTCCTTTTTTTTCCCTTGTTCCCTTGCCTTTTCCCTGCTGTTCCCTTTTCCCTTTATTGTGACGGAGGGGGATGTGTTATGTTGTGTTTTTCTTTATTAGTTACATATTGCTTTAAGGCTCGCGCTAGAGCGTGGCACCTTGTAGAATGTCTATTACTGTTCTTGCATTCTTGTTCCATGAAGGGTCAGTTGAAGCCTTCTTCTACAGCCGTGAGTTGTGCTTCCTGGCTCCACCTGTTTTATCATTTATCTCAATAAACCTTATGAGATACAACAGCCTCTTTCAATACTTTACAGGGGGGCAACTCACCTTTGACTTGGCTCTCGTACTCCGCCAGCACCCCTCGCTCCTTCCGCAGCTTCCCGTGTGACGTCATCCTCAGCCCTTTAAACTCCCCTTACTCCACAAATGAAAAGTTCCTCTCTGCTCAGTGCCCCCCAGCGGGCTCCTCTGGCGTTGGGGGCTCCTGCCCACCATAGGTAGGGGCAGGGCAGGGGTGCCGAGTACAAGGGCAGTCCCAAAGGGCAGATGTTTAAGGCAGAGTGCGGAGTCTGCTCCGGAGGAGGGCAGGCATAGCTCCCAGCAGCACCGACAGGGCACGAAAGGGTTAATCACGAGATGCAGCAAACACTGCCAGCTTTCAGCAGGAATGAGGTCAGGCGCTGGGAGTCTGGGGGGGGGGGGGGGGGGGGAGGTATGCAGGGTGTGAGGGTGGGGTGAGACACAGGGAGGGATGAAGAAAGGGGGGCAGGGATGATGGAGTGACACTGCGAGGGTGGTGAAATGAGGGTGGGGTGAGGCAGAGGGTGTAAGGGTGGGGTGAAGCAGGGGGCAAGGTGATGCAGGGGTGAGAGGTACGATGGGAAGGAAGTGAGTGGATGGTGAGAGCGTGCAGGCGCGTGACAGGTGAGGGATACGACTGTGAGGGTGAGAGGGGGCGACGAGAGGCTGGGAGGTGTGAGGTCGGGGTCTGCACACGGTGAGGATGTAAGGGTGGAGAAATGCAGGGAAGGAGTGTCGGTGGGCAGACGGTTCGTGGTGATGCAGGGTTAACACTGTGAGGGGAGGGGGGCTGAGAGGAAGAGGGCGTGAGGAGGATGGGAAGAGACACCGCAGAGAGTGAAAGCAGTAGTTTAATGCAGGGGGTGGGGCTGTGAGGGTGCGAGGGGTGGGGCTGTGAGGGTGAGAGGTGAGAGAGGGGTGGGACTGAGGGTGAGAGGTGAGAGAGGGGTGGGACTGTGAGGGTGCGAGGGGTGGGACTGTGACTGTGAGGGTGAGAGGTGACAGAGGGGTGGAAGTGATAGAGGGGTGGTGAGGGTGCAAGATGACAGAGGGGAGGGACTGTGAGGGTGAGAGGTGACAGAGGGGTGGGACTGTGAGGGTGAGAGGGGTGGGACTGTGAGGGTGAGAGGTGACAAAGGGGTAGGACTGTGAGGGTGCGCGGCGACGGAGGGGAGGAACTGTGAGGGTGAGAGGTGACAGAGGGGTGGGACTGTGAGGGTTCGAGGGGTGGGACTGTGAGAGGTGACAGAGGGGTGGGACAGTGAGGGTTCGAGGGGTGGGACTGTGAGGGTGAGAGGTGACAAAGGGGTAGGACTGTGAGGGTGAGAGGTGACAAAGGGGTAGGACTGTGAGGGTGCGCGGCGACGGAGTGGAGGAACTGTGAGGGTGCACAGAGACAGAGGGGTGGAAGTGATGGAGGGATGAGGGTGCAAGATGACAGAGGGGAGGGACTGTGCGGGTGAGGTGAGAGAGGGGGAGCCCACACTGCGAGGCCCAGGGTAGGCTGAGGCGAGATGTGCTGCAGGGACAGAGGCTGTGAGGGTGGACTGTGAGTCCGTGCAGGGGTTCGTGGTGAGGTGGAAGGGGGGGGATACGCAGCGGTGGATAAAAGAGGTCGAACGAAGAGACCAGAAATAGTTTTTGGAGTAGATTTGGAGGGTGTACTCATTGTGCTGGAGACTGGGGGGGGGGACGCAGAGGTGAAGGTATTGGAGAGAGCCTGGGGAGGGAGAGGTGATGGAGACAGGCTGGGGAGGGAATGGCGATGTGGCGCTCAGATGCAGTCATCGAGATGGGACAGAGCGTGAGATTTTACAGGAGGTGTGATCTGCGGAGAGAGGGAACTGCTCTGGGTGTGAGAAGAAGCGGAGAATCGACCTAATAATGAAGTATCATTACCACAAAATGTGCCGCATCATCACGTTGCAAACTTAGCTTTTTCTGGCCAAATAATTTAGTCTACACTGCCGAATAATTTGATCCTCAATTGCTGCATAATTCCAGTTGTCGAGTATTTCAAATTATTTTGTGTGAAAGTGCCCAATAAATACAAAAAATTGGGATGTTTTGTTCTTTCTGGCCACACCTCTGACTCCACCCATTGAGCCAGTCCTCAGGTTATTCTCAACCTCTGATTCTCCGCCCACTGCCTGCTCTGCACAGACAATAGCTCGGTGCTCGCTCTTTCATAGCATGGCCTACTTGGTTTTGCCAATGCTTGTTTGGTTTACAATATCAAACCTTACTCCGTGGGTTTTGTTTCTTTAAAACCAAAAGATGCACCACCCCATAATACTCCAGGATGAGGGCTAGGCCGCAGGTCGATGGAGACCCGTAGAATAGGCTGGAGCTTCGGGTGTTTCATCAACAAATGTAATTCATTTCCGCTGATTTAAAGGGCAGGTGAGGTGCTGGGGCAGGGACAGTCACTGGTTTACATGCCGGAGTGAAGCTCCAGTTAGAGGTGAGCGAGACACTTAAGGCTCGAGCCAGGCTCAAGCCATAGACCTGGCTCTGTCTCAGCTCGATGTGCTCTCAGATGCTCAAGCCCAAAACGAGACCAGCTTTAAAGTGGATTCTGCCTGCCATCCACACAGGCCCGGCTCCAGGAATTTTTAATTGGGTGGGCCAAGGACGCATTTGGGTGGGCCACTGCGGGCTCGATTTGTCGCATATATGTCTAGGCAGGCCTGCTTCAGTGCCCTCCTTTACCTCTTCTTAGTCTTACAAGGCCCAGTAAAACTCACTATTTTCCAAATCTCTTTTTAATGTTATCACTCACAAAAAGTGTTTTTTCTATGTAATGTTCCTTTGATGGGAAGAGGAGGTTTCTGAGGTGGGAGTATCAGGCAAGTGACACTTCTCGGGCTCCCTCTGTGTGAGCCTTCAGGGAGAATCCCTCTTCATTACTACCTCCACCTGACCACGGACTCTTCAACGCACTCCCTTACAAGCTTGATTAGCCACTATTCCTCTCCAGTGCACCTTATCTCACAGATGACCTTGGGCCCCGCCCCATGTCAGGCACCATCTCCCGGTAAAAACATTAGTAAAATCACCTTCATACTTAAAACATTGAATAGAGCAATAAATATAATTAGCACGCACTTCAAATTATGTTCCACAGTGGCCCTTATGGCCCGACTGCTAATTAAATAAACAAAAACAGAAAGGCCATGACAGGGCCGGCTTCAGCGCTGATGCAAAAGTCTTTTTTGGCTCTGCACCAAAAACCTCTTTCTCCATAAATACCTTTACTACCACCTTCCAACAGTGTACCTCATCCATCCATGCCCCCCCTATTGAGCTCTTCCTCGGATTCCCTCACTGCCACACGCCACAAGTGCCCCTCATCTTCCCATAGCCCCTCCCCTCCCACTACCTCCTCCTCGGATTCCCTCACTGGCACCCTCCACCAGCGCCCCTCATGTTTACGTATCCCCTCTCTCATATGCATTTAATTTGTTGTATAACGCTGCTCATATCAGTGTAGGGTGTCACAGTACTTTACACCACGCACACACTTACAGAGACAATGAATCATGCAAGTATGTAAATCAGTCTACAGGGAATGTCACATAAGCCAATGAGGATTACAAGGTGTAGGAATCATAGGTCATCCATTCTGGTGGGTAGTTTATTTTAAGAGGGTTTGGTCTGGGGAAACACAACCGTAGGATTTAAAGAGTATTCCATGGGGGTCAGCTTTACTGATAAAAATGTATATCTGCCCAAACATACTCATTTTAGCAACATTAGAATAATGAAAAAACTAGGGAAGTTCTAACTATATCACAAAACAAAAAAAGCGAAGTTCTAATTATACCATTCATGTTTGTTTGCAGCTCTTTGGTGGCAGTTCATTGTTCGCTGCCTTTTGTTAGGATTGTAACTTCTGAAGTAACACAATGGTCTCTGTGACAAAGGCAGTAACCCACTGAGCTATCCACATAAAATACAGTGCGTCTGCATTTAAAAAATACTAACAGACAAACGATTGCTCTAAAGCAGGATCATTAATCACCAACTTTATCTGGGCATTGCCATTTTGTATTGTTTTATTGTTGACCAGCATCGGCTATGATGACATGATAAAAACTGTTTAAATGAAGCACATACGAAGTATGTGTCCTGCTGGGCCTGTGCAGATTTTAAAAAGATTTTTTTTTGTAACACATTCTCTTACCTACTCCATTAGTCATACTTTGTGTGTCAGCCTTATGTGATAAGCAGCTGCAGGGGTCAGGGGGTGACTAGGAATAAACAGACCACTTTTCCCCTGCGCTGCATAGAAAAAGAAATATCAATGCAGCAGGACAGTAGGCAAAGGTTACCAAAGGTTACTGTTGTCAAAGAAAGGATTTGTCCCCTTTCACCATGCAGAGATGAAGGGGTGAAAAAAGTAAACAAAGCCTAGTTAACATGTTAATGGTCTTTTAAAGACCTGTTAAGTACTTTGGTGCGGCTGCGATAATCTTAAACTGTCTGTGTGTGTGTGCGCCCGGGAAGCTGTCTCCCCGGCTGACACACACGACCTGCGCGTTGCGCCTGCCTTCAAGCCCTCACTGCGAGGGCCAAGGCTCCTGTTTGGGTGGGCCAGGCTCATCTTTGGGTGGGCCGGGCCCACCCGGCCCACCCGCTAGAACCGGGCCTGCATCCACACACTACCGTCACGCACATAGAATTCAAAACAAAGCATAAACATTTGATGTTAAAAACGAGAGACGGAGGTAGCCACCTAATAGGTGAATTGCATAACGAGAAACTAAAAATCCTGGCTCCACGTGTGACCAAACTGTGTGATCCTGACTCGAATCGTGCTCTGAGAGCCCAGCCGGACTCTTAGCTCGAGTCTGGCTCGACTCTCCATGTTACTTGTTGCCTCGCCCACCTCTCCTTCCAGCCACGCTCTCCTGTGTGCAGACACAGTTGTCACTTCCAGGCCATCACCCCGCCATATCGTGTTGCTTTCCCCAACTAATGAAGTCGCTCTGCGCGAGCCTGTTTATTAGCCTTTCATTACAAGATTGCAGAGTGTGCCCTAATTACACGATACATGTCACTGACTGGCGACGCAAATGGCCACGCCGACCTCTGAGCAGACTGCTGGGTAGCGCCTGGAGCCGGGCTTCGGCCGCTGAGCTGGTGTTTGCTGACCTTGAGCCGAATCCAATTAACCG
This sequence comes from Lissotriton helveticus, assembly GCF_964261635.1. Taxonomy (NCBI): domain Eukaryota; kingdom Metazoa; phylum Chordata; class Amphibia; order Caudata; family Salamandridae; genus Lissotriton; species Lissotriton helveticus. The sequence continues at coordinate 98,082 of NW_027612071.1, forward strand.
AAGAGAGGGGGTGCTGTGAACTCCCCGTGTCTTCGGTCCCCTACAACTGCCCGTCATCCGCCCCTAAAGCGACAGCCGGGTATCATGGCGGGAAATCGGCGTTGCCATGGCGACACTGCTTCCACTGGTGTGTGGTACAAGGGCCCCGTGCCAAGAGGAGCAGGGGACACTTGGAAGCGCATACCTGGCTTCTACCAGAGCAGGCTGAGTGTGGATTGATCTGTTCCGGTCAGAGAGCTCATGTCGTGAGGAATGTTCTTAACGACGAGGAACACTTGTCCACGGGGGTCTGTGGTGTGCGCCTCGAGAAAGAATCAGCTACGCCGTCCTGGATAATCTCTGTCACATTTTTGACCAAAACGGAATGGAGCCCAAATGCGTCCACCATTTGTGCAAATATGCATAACAATACGATTTACTTTTTGTGTAGCGCCTACACCAAAACGGCTTTACAGCGCTCTGCGGGGAGTAAGGGACGGGTGCGCGGAGGTCATGGCCGCCAGCAGGGCTGGGAGGTTTGAACCAAGCTGGGGAGGTGCAGGCTTCAGAAGCTGATGGTTTCAGAGCAGTCTAAACGTTTGTCGGCATAGGCGAGATTTAGCTAAGATATGAGAGTGAAGGGCCTTAAATGTAAGACTGTACCCCGTACTCAGTGGGTGGAGGTGGAGTCTGTTCTGGTAGCTGACACTGGCTGTTCGGCTGGTGGAGGAGCAAGGTTTGCGGTGCGGCACCAGCCCGAGACGGCCTCCGGAGAGCAACTACCGCCCCGGCAGCAGCCCGAGCAAGCCACACAACCCACAAAGACACGGACATACAACACGAGAGGGAGGGTTCCGAGTTGGCGGAGATATGGCTAAACAGACAACAGTTAGGAACCTTACCTGGGGGCAGAAGGCAGGAACGAGGAAGCCAGAGTGTGTGCCTCCGATGCCTGGAGCTCGGAACGGGAGGAGGGAGAGCGCAGGGTGACGAGAAAAAATGGTGCTTGCCAGCTTCAGAATTTTTCGGATTCGGGGGCGTGGTTTTGCTGTTTTGAGTGACAAACAACGTCACTGTCTAAAGAACAGCAAAACTTACGCCCCCAAATCCGAAAAAGACGGGGCTAAATCGGAGTGACTCATCTCTCCTCCAATGGCTGGCCTCCGTTTAGGAAGCCAGCCAATGGAGGAGAGACGGGGCAGGGAGGCGGGTTCTTAAGCCCTACTAAGATGCATTAATTCTCCGACCCCAGACTGCGCAAGCGCAGCCTTTAGGTCCTCGACCTAAAAAAGGGGGGGTTATTTTCCGTTTACATTCCTGTAACCCTATGCGCATCAATGCACATTCCCTTCTATCGGGATGCAGCAGTCAGGCCGAGCAGTCTTCCCTCACTGCTAGTCCTCGCATCCACCGTGAGACTACGTGCACACGCCGCTGCTCTCACTGCAATTAACCGGCCGACAAATCACGCAAACGGCTCTCTGCCCCGGCACGGACACAGCATTTTGGGAGTCTCAGGATGTTTTGAATCCAATGTCATTTCACCGCCCACAGATATTTCTATCTCGACAACCGAGCGGTTGCATTGTCCACCCGCTATATTTTTGGTAATCAGTAGACTGTTTAGTATTACACATGATGGGTCCTTGTTTTTATGTATTTCTAGAACGGATCTAGCAGAGCGACTTTGGCGGCTATTTAGTAATTACGTACTGTACGGGGATGATTTATTCCTTCCGGCACCAGTAAGTGAGACATCAATAGCTTCTGCTTTTATCTCACTACGCATTGTTGTTCCAATGTTTTTCAGCCCGGTTTTTTCTTGCTTGTTACAGGTACATTATTTTGCCTCTAACCGGTTCTCCTCTGAATGGAGCTTACAAGCCCCCCAATCCTTGATTAACCCACCGTGATTAACTTCTCTTAGTAAGCTCGTGTTCTCTTGCATTCTCTCTCGTTTTTTATTCACTTTCATACGTCCTCAAACACTGTTACCTCGTTTTTACCTTACACTCTAGGAAGTCTGGCCCCCCACTTCACCTTTGTCCTGATAATAACATGAACTTTTATTTAAGTATTAATTATTTAAAAAAATAAAAGCCATTGTTATTTGTAATACCAATACATGCAAGTCACGTAACTACAACACATATTGCAATACAAACGCTATAGGTGTCACATTTGCGAAAGTTATAACTATTGGCATTGTAAATAACAAAGCTATTAATTTCGCTATTTTCAAAAACAACACATAAATAAAAAATGTGTCATTTACAATACCAATAGCTCAAACTTTCCTAATGCGAGACCTATTGCATTGCAAATGCTTGTTTTCTTTACTTTCGGCCTTGTTGCACTGCAGCTGTGCTGCTGTATAACATGGTTAAAACATCGACATTGCCAAAATGTTCTTGTGTATGGCAAGAGCCATTTGGCTTGTGAATGTTTTTTTTTGTTTTTTTGTGGCGTGCTGCTGGGACCTGGTGGGAGGGAGCAAGATTGGAGCATAAAATGACAAATGACGGGAGAGGCAACTAACAAGGGAGGAAGGTTGGGGCGAGCAAGTTGGGAAGTAGGGAGAGAGCAAGCAAGTCCAATCTTAATGGTTAAATCCAGAAGAAGGGGCATTGAACGAGCACACACCTCAGGGGCGGCTCTAGGCTCATGGCAGCCCTGGGCAGGGAGCGTAGTTAGGGGGTCCCAGAAGATGGGGTCCGGGCGGGGCGGAGCTCGGAGGCCAGTGAAGAGGGGGGGTCAAGGTGTTTGGAAGTGGAACAGGGCCGGAGGCCACCAAATCCCTGCCAGGGGCCACCACGCATATATGTATCCATTCTCAGAGGATTATTATATTAAGGATATATATTGCCGTGGTGGCCCCTGGGGTTTGGTGGCCCTGTGCAGGTGCACAGCTTGCACATTCCTAAGGCCGCCCCTGCACACCTTACAAATACCAAAAACGCAAACATGCCATTGGTGTTGCGCAGCAAGGCACTTGACAGTCTGGTGTGACTTTGCAACCGATTTTGAGTTATCGCCTTACATGTACTGTGCTAGATATATTTTAGAAACTCTAATGTGTTTTGTTGTGGGAACACATCTGGTGTGTCCTATTGAGGGAATGTTCGCTTATTGTGATTAACGCGATACCAAACCTCATGTCATATCGACACAGTGTTGGGGAAAATCCAGCATTGTGGGCCATTTAGATGACATTGCAGTGTTTAACGACAGGCCTAAATGCCAATAGAGGGCAAAAACAGATGCACAAAATTTCTACATCTCTAGAAAATATGTAAAGGTCATATCATGAAACCTAATCAGAAATTCACCTGCAGTACCTGAAAAGGTGAGTAATGTGACTCCTGAGCCAATAATTTGTCAGAGGCTTCATACTTCATGCTTACTGAGAACCGATACATCCTTGGCATCATTCCAGAGGCCTCCTAAAAAAAACAGAACACCGGAAATGGCTATTTTGATAATAGAGGATGTGGGCTCATTGCTCAAAAGAGTCAGTTAAGAAAACCTGACCACCATGGGCGTAATAAAAATAGCATTAGCAAAAGGAAAATGGCAAATCAATATTCCCTTGGAAATGGCCCTAACAAATCCTTATGAAGAACATGGCAGAGAGCAATGGTCTTTAGGGGGGCAGCCAACCGTAGTGAGGTGTGCCCCCTGGGGATATTGGAATAATGGGCCAGCCCAGGCTGCACATGGGCTATATTTGTGCTCCATATTGTTGTGCCTGAAGCCATAAACATAACAGGACATTATAGGTGTCTAGTCACCATTTTGGGAAGGTGACATGGTGGCAAGATCATAGCAAATAATTTCCAGTAAGTTATTGACCTTAATGGAGGATGCAAAAACAACAGTTGATGGACAGAATGTAGACAATGTCATACATTCACCCCAGTACAGAGATCTGTGCCGAAATCCATCGTTTTTTTGCTCACCATGCCATTCCAGTTTGAACCCAGCCATATGCAAATCAGTCTTGACCCTGTGCCCCAAGGAACAGTCTATCCCGAACTGCCAAGGCAGGTCCTCCCATGACTCGAAACAAGCATCCAAGCTGCGTGTGCAGCAGGCGGTGGTGAAGTTGAAGGAGGTCGCAAAGGAGATGGCCTTTGAGCCTGTCAAGTGCCCAGGAGATATGCAGAGCATGGAGGAGGGGACACAAGCGGATAGACAGTCTTGGCAGGAGGTACAGCAGGAGCCGCGCAGCAATGGTCAAGGGGGCGGGTCTTTGGGCCCTGGACCCCTCATACCAAGGGCTGCAAGCATAGAAAGCGATGGGAGAGCTTAGAGGAGCTGAGGGACTATGGGGGGGCCCTGGGAGTACTCCAAGCAGTAGCGGTCGGTGGTGGGAGTAGATGCCGGGCGGTGATGTGGGGAGGGGCAGTGTGGGGGGTAGTAATGTATGGATTACGGGGGATTACAGGTAAGTAAACATATAAATAAATAAAACAAATTTCGTTGTGTGCACTGCATCGCATTTGGGGATGCAGTGCGCGTAACGAAATTCGTTTTATTTATTTATATGTTTACTTACCTGTACCTGTTAAGATTTAGCTGTAACTGTTAAAATTTAAGAAACTTAGAATGTTAGACGTTATTGAATGCAGGTTAAAGTTTTGAAGGATTTAAAGGTCAACAGTTCGATACCAGGGTAGGAAATACACAGTCGCAAGATAAAGGCGTAAGGGGGGCGGGACCATAGGTGACTTATTTATACTGAGGTTTAGTTTTTTGAGGCGAAAGCCCAGGGTTTTATTGGTGTGATGTGCACCTGTCATCAATTAAGTGCACTTAAAGCTGGTATGTGGCTCTCTTCTGGCCCAAGTGGTGATTGTATGACGAATCTTGTATGCGAAGGGAATATATTGCTGTCAGAGTCTATTGTTCATACAAGCAGTCAAAGCCTACATAGATTCTGTATAGAACAAAACAACATGTTTTTCCCACTTACCCTTAAACAACTAACTTCCTATGAAACCAAGTGAAAAAACAAATTCAAGGTACATTCCAGGTATAATGACATAGAAGTAGATGGGAAACCTTTTTCACAAACAAGCACCGGTCGGGCAAGCGCAGGCTTGGCTAGGATGGAATAAACATTAGACGCATTTCACTGTGCTTATCGAACACTCATGAAGAGCGCAACAGCACATCACTGTTCCGGCCAATGCAAGGCTAAATAAAGTCCACGACAAACACTGTTCTGAAACAGAATCGAGCTGCTTGTAACAATGGGTCCAAACTTCAGGGGAAAATGCATTGGTAAAGCCAATCAGCTCTTGTGTATGCATAAGCTATTTGGTTTTGTCTGTGTTATTAGGGTCAAGCCTGCGAGGCGCATGCGTCTCACTTGTGCGAGGCGCATGCGTCTCACTTGTGAGCCACTCTTGCATCCAAAAAGGGCTTAAAGCCCGTCTTCCCGTTGCTTACCCATTTGTTGGCTTACATGCCACTCTTCTTTACAGCCTCTTAATACGTCCCTGCAGGCCTAACATCGTTTTTGTTCCTCTCTGTGGAGGAAGGCGTGGGAAGCAGGACACAAAAAATTGCAAAGTTTTATTTTCTAAAGTCAACTTTCTTTTATTTTGCCAAGTCTTCTATTCTCACTCGTTTTCTTTTGTTTTTGCTTGTGGATGCTGTTGTAAAAAAAATTGGATTATTGTATTGCAAAGCGACATTGTTTCTTTCTTACGCGTAATTTCTGAAATGCTGCTTCAACCAACAATCGTGCAGTACACCCCAATCCACCCCACTCCAATCCGCCCCACACCAATCTAGCCCACCTCACCCCACAGTCAATCCAAAACAATCTGCCCCACTCCAATCTAAAACAATCTGACGCATGTCAATCTGCCACACTTCAATCCGTCCCACTCCAATTCAAAACAGTCTGCCCGACTCCAATCCAAACAATCTGCCCCACTCAATCCAAAACAATCCGCCCCACTCCAGTCCAAAACAATCCAATCTCCCTCACTTCATTCTAATCCACTCTAATCCAAAACAATCTGCCACACTTCAATCCGTCCCACTCCAATTCAAAACAGTCTGCCCGACTCCAATCCAAACAATCTGCCCCACTCAATCCAAAACAATCCGCCCCACTCCAGTCCAAAACAATCCAATCTCCCTCACTTCATTCTAATCCACTCTAATCCAAAACAATCTGCCACAGTCCAATCCATCCCACGCCAATCTGTCCACTCCACTCCAAATAATCTGTCCATTCCAATCTGCTCCACTCCAGTCTGCCCCACTCAAATTCGCCCCACTCTAATCCAAAACAGCATGCCCCACTACTATCTGCCCCACTCCAACCGAAAGCAATTTGCCCCACTTCAATCTGCCCCACTCCAATCCGCCACACTCGTCTTCCCCCCTCCAATCAGCCCCATTCCAATCCAATCCACCTCACCCCAATCCACCCACTCCATCTTAATTCACTCCACTCCACTACAATCAACCCCACACCATTCCAAAACACCCCACTCAACCCAATCCAAACCAACCCAAAACAATCTACCCCACTCCAATCTATCTCATTTTACCCCAATCCCCCTCCCCAATCCAATCCAATACACCCCACTCCAATCCAATCCAATCCACCACAATCCATCCCAACTCCAATCCAAAACAATCTGTCCCACTCCAGTCAAAAACAATCTCCACACTCCAATCCAAAAACAATGAGCCCCACTCCAATCAGCACCAATCAAATCCAAAACAATTTGCCCCACTCCAATCTGTCCCATTTCAATCCACTCCAATCTGTCCTACTCTAATCCAAAACATCCGCCAACTCCAATCTGCCCTACTCCAATCCACTTTACTCCAATCCAATCCACCTCACCTCAACATAATCCAATCCACCTCACTAAATCCCAGTCCAATCCACCACACACCAATCCACCCAATCCACCCTAATCCAATCCACCTCACTCAATCCAATCCACCTCACTCCAATCCAATCCAATCCACTCCACTACAATCCAATTTACTCTACTCCAATCCACCCACCCACGTCAATTCAATCCACCCCACCCCACTCCAGTTCACCCCACTCCATTCCACCTTCCTCCATTCCATCCCACTCCAGTCCACCCCACTCCATCCGACCCCCTCCAAACTACCCCACTCCACTCCATCCCACCCCAATCCAATTAACCCCACCCAAATCCACCCCACTCCAATCTAATGCACCCCTCCAATCTAATCCACTCCATCCAGTCAACCCCTCTCCACTACAGTCCAATCCACCTGACTCTAATCCAATCCAAGTCACTCTACCCCTATCCAATCCACTCCACCCCAAGTCAGTCGACCCCACTTAATCCAATCCATCCAGCTCACCACACTGCAATCCAATCCACCCGACTCCAGACCAATCCACCCCACTCTATACCAATCCACCGCCTCTAGTCAAGTCCAATCCACCCCTCCACTCCACTCTGAATCACCCCACTCCAAACCACTGTACTCAAATCCAAACCACCTCACATCAATCCAATCCACCCCAAACCAATCTAATTCACTCCACTCCAATCCACCCAATCAAATCCACCTCACCCCATTTCAATCAACCCTACTCCAATCCACCCCACTACTTCAATCCGCTCCAACCCACTCAACACTTTTCCACCCCACTCCACTCTACTACACTTCACTTTATGACACTGAACACTACAAACTATTTGCCAATGAACCACTGAAGTCAACTTCCCTCTACTTAACTCTACGACATTCTACTCCCCCTACTCCACTTCACGGCACTCTGCTCCAACAAATCCAGTCAGCGACACTCTTCTTCCCTTACTCCACTCTAGGGCAATCCATGCCACTAACTTTTAGCCATGCTGAACAACAGCCACACTAGTGTACAACGGTAAACAACCTTTACAACGCAACTTTTACCACGCAGTGCCTTTACAACGCAACTTTTACAACGCAAACCATTACAACGCATTGCGCTGGGGGGCGCTCTAGGATAGGGAATGTGTTTAATGTACTATCCAACACCTTCCCTACTATCCACGGGGACTGGAGTTGGAATAGTAAATTAAACAATTCACTATCCAGCGCCTAAAAGCATTATGCGTTGTAAAGGTATTCGTTGTAAATACCGCGTTGTAAAGGCATGCGATGTAAAAGCATGCGTTGTAATGTCATACATCCGTGTACAACATAGTAAAAATACATTGCAAAAGCCAATAGCTCTTGTGTAGGCAAGACCTATTAGCTTTGCCAGTGCTTTTTTTATGGCATGGGGGGACAGGGAGAGTGGGGGCCCTATCAGGTGGGGGCACAACATGACAGACAGTTTGAGGAGGACGGGACGGGCAAGCATCATGAGAGAGGGGTGTGGGAAGGAGGTTGTGGAAAACCACAGCTGCGGGAGGGAGCAAACAAAACCCACACAATGGGTGGAAGCTTCAGTAAAAAAATCATTGCTAAAGCTCACGCATATGCCAGAGCTGTGGGGAAGACCACAGTGGCAGGAGGGAGCAAACAAAACCATGAAGAGCAGGGAGAAGGGCGGACTACAAACACCTGCACTCTCACAAAGTGCAACAAGATTTTTTTTTTTAAGTACCTGCAGAAGCGTGCAGCCAGTGGATGGACATTGACCAAATACAGGAAGCTCTGGTGGGTCCATGGCAGAGACAAGAAAAACTGGAAGCAAAAGGAGCTGTCCAATTAGAAGAAATGAAATTAGAGTGACCTTGAAACCAGCCAATGGTAAGTAATGGGTGGGCTCTAAGTCTTTTTTAAGCTTTTTTGTTAATACAAGTGATTTTGCAAGCACTTAAAAATAAAAGATTTATTGACATAACATTGAAGCAACTTTAAAAGAGGCTGTGTATGGTGGAATGCTTTGTTGAGTTATTTGCAACATGCCCACTAAAGTGCTTCAACTCCTCATCAGGTGTAGTAAGCGCTATATTAATACAATTACATTACAATACAGCGAACCATACCACTTTCAGGCTCAGGAATGTGCACCACTTTGAGAAGTGTCCTCATTTTATTTATTTATTTGGGGATGTGTAAAAAGTGGGAAGGTTGTGTGTGGGGGGGTTAACATATTCCTTCCTCCAGGCCTGCTTGAAGAAAACATCTGCTTTGTTATTCATGTGGATGTGGTTATCATGTCTCAGCGAGGAAACCTTCAGAAAATCTCAGGCTGCAGAGAAAATGAAATACACTTAAATAAAGGAAATTACATTACCTACTGATGTTTAGGCACCATATGAGCAGTTAATGTGAGAAAGAAATTACAAACTGAGAAATTTTAAATGAGGGTGTCTGTTTTTACTGGGTGTGGAGTGGCATTGAGTGCAATATATTACTGAGTCTGAAGGATGACAGAAAACCCCGCTCTTAGACCTGGCATCTTGGGAATGTTTTTCCCTTCTCTTTTTTGCTTCTGACATCATGTTTTTAACTGCATGATGCATTTCATTTTTTCTGGTTTTAGAACTTTGGGTACTTTAGCACTGCTGATCAGTGATAAAGAGCAAGTGTTCCCTCTGTAAACTGTATCTGTGATTGGGTTATCCATGATTGGCATATTTGATTTACTGGTAAGTCCCTAGTAAAGTGCACTATGTGTGCCCAGGGCCTATAATTCAAATGCTACTAGTGGGCCTGCAACACTGATATTGCCACCCACGAGTATCCCTGCAACCATGTCTCCGACCTGCAACTGCAGTGTCAGTGAGTGCAGTTTTAAACTTCCATGTCTACCTGGCAAGTTCGCCCACTTGCCAGGTTCAAATCTTCCCTTTTTCTACATGTCAGGCACCCTTAAGGAAGGCCAAAGGTAGCCCAATGGGAAAGTTGCAGCGTATGTGAAAGGTAGGACATATACTGGTGTGTTTCACATGTCCTGATAGTGAAATACTGCCAATTCCGTTTTTCACTATTACAAGAACTGTCTGACCCATAGGTTGTCACTGGGGCTGCCTTGTAACTTCTTACAAGTGTAACTTCCAATTAGGAAAAGTTAGAGGTTTGGGGTCCCTGAAATCACAATTTAAAAATGCATGCTTTAATGAAGTTGGTTTTTAAATTATGAGTTTTAAAATGTCAGTTTTCGAAAGTGGGTATTTTCTTGCTTTACCATTCTGTGCCTCTGCCTGCCTGTGAAATCCATGTCTGGTTTATGATAGTTGGGCTGTTTGTGCATTCACTCTAGACAGTCATACAAAGGGAGCTAAGGTGTGCCCTGCATATCCTGATGGCCCATCACCAGGCTAATGGGTTTTCCTGAGCTTGAGGGGTGGGAGAAGTTGCCACTGAATAGGGCTGTGCCTGTCCTGACACAAAGCGTCTCCATCCCCCTGTGATTTGTCTTGAGCAATATCAGGGAAAGTCAGGGCTTGTGCACTACAAAGCCTTTCCTTTGAAGTTTCCTTACTTCAAAGGCAGGAACTGGTCGAAGTACTGGAGTTGTGACACCATAACTTCATTACACTTATTGGCTAAGAGGAGATTCTGCCAAGAAGGCGAGCTGGAGAAGCTGTAGGAGCGGAACTGCCACTCTGCTAGTTGCTGTGTTGTACAGGCCTACTGCTTGCTGCTTCTGTCTTTGGCAGTGCTTGCCAAGGTTCTCCAAGGGCTTGTGTGTGCTTGCCTCCTGTTAAGTAGTCTCAGGGATATCAAAGACTTCACCTGTAGCCCCTGATCTCCTCTGCTGTGAGTTCTGACCTTCCCAGTGGTACCAATTCCTGTTCTGAACCCTTGGCGGTAGCTTGGCTACAAAAAACAGAAGGAAATCCACGCATCAACCTTAAATACCTGTTTTTCTCACCACAGCAATGCCGTCTAGTTGAAAAACCAATGCATCACTGCAGTAGGGCCAAAGAATCGACAAAGCTTCTGCAGTGAAGTTGAAAAGATTGCTGAGACAAATGCAAAAAGAACAATTGATGGACAGAATGTTGAACAATATCAAACATTCACGCCAGTACAGAGATCTGGGCCTAAATTCATTGTTTTTTTGCTCCCCATGCCATTCCAGTTTAAACCCAGCCATATGCAAATCAGTCTTGACCCTGTTCCCCATGGGAACAGTCCAGGTTGAACTGCCAGGCCAGGTCCTTCCTGGACTGGAAACAAGAATCCTGAGATCGGTTTCTGGGTTTCACCCCTCGTCAGCTAGGCTAGCTTGACTAGTGGCATGGAGAGCACGGGACCCACGTCTGGGCATACCTGTCCTGCTTGGGGTGACAAATTCAAAAAGAATAATTGATGGACAGAATGTTGAACAATGTCAAACATTCACTCCATTACAGAGATCTGGACCTAAATCCATGGTTTCTTTGCCCCTGAGACCTGCGCACTGTGTCTTCAACGTCTAGGCACCTACTCCGACTCCAAAGCAGGCCCTGCTGTGCGGCTGAAGAATTCTACGCATTATCTGTTCACAGCTGGAAAATCAACACAGCCCCTATTTTGCCATCGCCGCTTTGACCCCGAACATCTGGTTTTTCAACACATTGCACCTATTTGCCAAGTTCTTCGTCAACATTGCCCAGGAGTAAGGACCCGAGGCCACAAGTCCGGAAACCGAAGCCTCACCTCCCTTGGGAGTAAGGAACCAACACATTGCTTTGCTTTTTCAGCGCCTCACCTCCCCTGCGCCTATTTGCGTCTTTGATTTTGATGCATCCGTGTACTTTGTGATAAAAGGGATGAATCTATAGTTTCCTGTGGACTGAACTATTTTGAACCTTTTAAAAGTGATATCTTTGCTTGTGTATGTTGGATTTTCATCGTTTGGTCTTGTTTTTCTCAGCTAAAAATTGTTTATGTTTTGAAACTGGTGTGGTGGGATCACTGACATAATATCGACCTCACAAATATCGAGATACAAAAATATCGAGTGAAAAATATCGATTGACAAAATATCGACTCCCTATCTTCAAACAGGTAAGTACCAAAATATCGACTTACAAAAATATAGACTGTCAAAATATCGATTTTTTTAAATGTCTTAAAATTAAGTTAAAACTAATATAGTAATAAATATATTTAATATAAACTTAGAAATAATTATAAAAAAAATGTAATTTTAATAAATAATTTATATAATTAAAAAAATTATATCACCAAAAATAATACATATATATATATATATATATATATATATATATATATATATATATATATATATATAAAACATATTATTAAATAAACATATATAACATTTTTAGCGTAGCATAGAAAATGGTTAAAATGTATTGTTACAACTATAGTGAGTTCAACATTAGCAAAAGTGTTGGATAGTGTAGAGGTAAAATTTACTATTCCCACTCCAGTGGGTGCAACAGTAGGGAAAGCGCTGGATAGCGTAGGGGTTAAAATTACTATTCCCACTCCAGGGATGTATGACGTTACAAAGCATACTTTTACAACGCCTACCATTACAACAAAACTTTTACAACGCAAAAACTTTTACAACGCATACATTTACAACGCAAGATTTTACAACGCATATACCTTTACAACGCATACCATTACAACGTAAGTATTGGTAAGTATATAATAATTTTTTGAATATAAATTAATTAAAAATATTATAATATAATTTAATTTTATTTAATTTTATTTAATAAATTTAATTTAAATGTAATTTTACTTTATTTTTACAAAGTACCCCTGTACCCCAAAAACCCAAAACTGACCCTGAACCCTAAAAATACCCCTTTACCCAAAAACTGAAAACTGACCCTGAACCCTAAAAATACCCCTTTACCCAAAAACTGAAAACTGACCCTGAACCCTAAAAATCCCCCTTCACCCCAAAAAACTGAAAACTGACCCTGAACCCTAAAAATACCCCTTTACCCAAAAACTGAAAACTGACCCTGAACCCTAAAAATACCCCTTTACCCCAAAAAAATGAAAACTGACCCTGAACCCTAAAAATACCCCTTTACCCAAAAACTGAAAACTGACCCTGAACCCTAAAAATACCCCTTTACCCAAAAACTGAAAACTGACCCTGAACCCTAAAAATACCCCTTTACCCCAAAAACTGAAAACTGACCCTGAACCCTAAAAATACCCCTTTACCCCAAAAACTGAAAACTGACCCTGAACCCTAAAAATACCCCTTTACCCAAAAACTGAAAACTGACCCTGAACCCTAAAAATACCCCTTTACCCAAAAACCCAAACATATAACATTTTAAAAATAATTATATACTTACCAATACTTACGTTGTAATGGTATGCGTTGTAAAGGTATCTGCGTTGTAAAAACATGCTTTGTAAATGTATGCGTTGTAAAAGTTTTTGCGTTGTAAAAGTTTCGTTGTAATGGTAGTGCATAGTAAAAGTTGCGTTGTTAACGTTGCATACCCACTCCAGTGGGTGCAACAGTAGGGAAAGTGTTGGATAGCGTGGGGGTTAAAATTACTATTCCAACTTCAGAGAGTGCAATAGTAGGGAAAGTAAATACTTCACAAATAGATATAAATAACATAAATAGTAATACCAATTACAAATAATTAAAATATTTTACAAGTGTATAAAATATATTAAATATTTATTTATAAATACAAAATAAAATTATTTAATTATAAAAATTGCCTACTCATACTAAAGATTTACCTATTAACAATAAATTAATTTACAATTTAAAAATTAATCAATTAATTTTAATTAAAAATTATATTTTAATTTATTTCCTATTAATAATTAATTAACAATTAATTCAAAATAAATACCAATAAATTAAATGACATATTTAATTAATCAGAATTAAATTACTTCCCACCCTATTCCCCTATAATCCAACAACCCGCTACAGAAAATAAATTAATGAAATTAATATATTTATCAAGTAATCAATTAAAATTATTTACCAATTATATTTTAATTAATTACCAATTATTATTTAAGTAACAATTAATTCTAAATAATTAACAATGAATTAATTAACATATTTAATTAATTATAATTAAATTACTTCCCACCCTATTCCCCTATAAACCCACCACCCGCTACAGAAAATAATTTAATAAAATTAACATATTTATAAATTAATCAATTTTAATTAATTACCAATTATATTTTAATTAATAACCAATTATTAATTAATTACAAATTATTTCTAAATAAATATCAGTAAATAAATAAACTTAATTCCCACCCTATTCCCCTATAAACCCACAGCCCGCTTCAGAAAATAAATTACCAAAATTAAAATATTTATCAATTAATAAATTATAATTAATTACCAATTATATTTTAATTAATTACCAATTAATAATTATTTAACAATTAATTCTAAATAAATATCAATACATAAATTAACATATTTAATTAATTATAATTAAATTACTTCCCACCCTATTCCCCTATAAACCCACAGCCCGCTTCAGAAAATAAATTACCAAAATTAAAATATTTATCAATTAATAAATTATAATTAATTACCAATTATATTTTAATTAATTACCAATTAATAATTATTTAACAATTAATTCTAAATAAATATCAATACATAAATTAACATATTTAATTAATTATAATTAAATTACTTCCCACCCTATTCCCCTATAAACCCACAACCCGCTACAGAATAATATTACACAAAAAATTAAAAATATTATTAACTTACCTTAAATTGGATATTTTTGTTGTCTATATTATGTCTAGTCGATATTATGTCCATTCTATATTTTTGATTCGATATTATGTCCATTCTATTCGATATACATTTTTTCTAGTCGATATTTTTGTTGTCTATATTATGTCTAGTCGATATTTTGTCCATTCTATATTTTTTACTCGATATTCTGTCCAGTCGAAATAAACAACTCGATATTATGACTGCCCACCGGTGTGGTGTCCTTTTGCAGTGTTTCCACTGGGTTACTGTGTGTTTATGTACAAATACTTTACACATTGTCTCTGAGATAAGTCTGACTACTCGTGCCAAGCTACCAAGGGGGTGAGCATGGATTATATTGAGTGAGTAACTCCCTTACCCTGACGAGAATAAGGGTTCCTACTTGGATAGGGTGCAAGCCACTGCCAACCAGAGACCCCCATTTCTAACACCCTCCTTGACATTTTTTTAGGCCTGCAATTGGCTGGAAATTGGCTTCGCAGGTTAACAAATTTTTCTGGAATGACGTACACACTTCCCAAGTAAAAGTAAACTTGTATGTTTTTGCACCCATGAAATGAATGACGGGGTCTGCGTGGCGCTTTAAGTTTTCCCTATAGAGGCAAAAGTTGATATAGTCTTTCTTTTCCATACAGTATATTCTGTCTTCTGGGCGTATGAAACACGTGATAGTTACGAAATCTAAATGTATCCTGCTTAGAGCTAGTGACACAAAACTTATGGACTTAGCGACAGCTCGACGACGACATCTCCGACCTTCACAGGTCACAGATGTGGATTTTGCTCTGCTGGAAGATTTTGCCTTCCATGATGGAGTCTGTGTCCATAAGTAAAATATTTGACCTGTGGCGACCTGTTTCAGGTAACTGACCTTAGCCCCATCATAGTAATCCTGAAATTGCACGTACACTCTGAGTCTCTGTCCAAAGGCATGAAATTTGACCTGGGATGACCTGTTTCATGTAGCTGACCTTAGCTATCTTGTAGCAATCCTGAAATAGCACCTAGACTCCAGTCAACCGCAAACTGCTGTTTTCAATAGTGCTTTACTTTTTCTAGGTGCTTTTTCCCTTAAAACTTCAAACATTCATACCTCTGGTTGCCGTTACCCTAGGTTTGTGATCTTACTATCATTTTGCTCTTTAGAAATGTTTGAACGTAACATACGCTTTCCTAGGAATTGCTTGTTGCTTGGGCCATAGCTACCAGGATCTGAACAGATTCTCTAAGTTTTGACCTAAGCAAATTGTCTTTTTTAAGTTTTATGGGTTACACCCCCTAGCAAAATAATACCCCAAAATCTGACAATCATAAACTATGGACACCTTCTGTATTCACCCAATTCAAAAATATTCTAGAAGTCTGCTTTGTAAATGTCTGCAATAGCAAGACATACCCCTTAAACTGAAAGGGGATGATTATGATGGCAGGCCGATCACCACCGCCGGGCCGGCGGTAGCGATCCGCCCGCCATCTCCACCTGATTTACCCCTTCCATATTATTATGGCGGGGGTATCACAGCGGACGGAAAGTCCGTCCGCTGCTTTTACGCCGGCTTGTAAAGGCCTTTCCATGGTGGCGAAGCTGTCATGTAAAGGCTGGCGGGGATGTGCTTAGGGGGCCAGTGGCTGGCCCCCAGGAGGGGTGGGGGTGCACTTGGGGATACCCATGGTACTCCCCCTTGCATTCCCATGCACATGGTGGCAGGCACCAGGCGGTGCCTGCCATGGTGTGCCTGGGACTGCACAACATGCCTTTTCACCATTGCGGCGGTTGCTGCTGTAAGTAAGCAGCTGTAAGCAGCACCCGCCACAATGTTGGAAATGCAAAATGCGACCGCCAGGGTGGCGGTTGCATCCTAATCAGTGGTGCGGGACTGCTGCATGTCTGACGGCCGGTACCAGCACTGCTAGGGTGGCGGGGGGACGAAAGTCCCAAAGTATTTGACACATTAGTAAGTGAACACCACTAGGAATGTAACAACTAAATTAGTGCAACACATGTCAACTATACTGAAATGCAAGGCTCTGTTTCCTCGATCCAATCAATTTTCTTAGTATTTACTTCTGTCCCTTTGAACCCTGCATTGAACCTGCCTGCATACACTGTATCGATACTGCTACATTCCCTATTTCACTGTTGCGCTGGATATGCCTTTCGATGCTTTCCATTGTCAGGCTTTCCTTCATATGGCACAAGGCAAGAGCAGCGACAACATGCACATGGTCAATAGGTGTTTTTTTAAAAAACGAACCTGAAAATAAAATGCAACGAGAAATAACGCCTCATTCAAAGCACGGTGATACAGGCGCGGTAAAGGTGAGGCAGGCGAGGCATTTTTGTCGAATGTGCTTCTGCTGATATGGTGAGAGCACTTTTGTGAAAAGGCAATGTCTGGAGGCCGCTAAAGGTGTGTTTGTTTATGAAAAACAAATAAGAGATAACTCTGATGTACAGGGGGCGCAAGGGGCTTGCAAATAAGCCCCATGGTGTTTAACTGGTGACCCTGTGGGGGATTGACTGCCTGCAAATGGTTTCCAACTGCAAAGTCAACTGAGAGTCCAATTTTGGAAACTCAGTGAATCCCCCAACTCTAAAGGAGGCAGGGGGACCAAAGAATGTCAAAAGGGCCACTCACCTATTCTCGGAAGATGCTCTGTTAACACCAGCCTCTCAATGAGGCCCATCATTTCTTATGAAACACCATCAACAATGCTTCCTAGGTCACATGGGAGGGGAGAGAAGCTGTATTTTCAGATACGAATGTGGACATAAACCAGTTAGCTACCCACAGGAAAATATGAAGTCTCCTATTACGTTTGCAGCCTCACCCGTGGCTACCTCCAGCATGCAGATAAAAGAAGCGTGCTTAGACACATCATAATAAACTCAGTGCTCTTCTGGGACCAAGTGCTTGAAGCCGGTGGAATCTAAATTGCATGTCTACCTGTGAAAGTCACAGAGGTACAGCTGTGAGAGGCTGAGGGAAGTCACCCTCAGATGATTAAAGCAATTACAGTAATGAAATAAAAGAAGCAGCAAATTAGTACTGTTCAGTTGCTAAAGAAAAGGGGCATTTATGTGCCAACGATGGATGTAGGAAACAGGTATGTCACTTCCGGTAGGAATATGTAGCCTCTCCATGGATTTAATCTTACCCAAAATAATTAAGTGAGACCACAGTGTTCTGAAAATCTGGAGCAACAGGAGGCATTTTCAAGGTGACTGTAAGACATTCTTGTCTAGGTTTGTAGAGTAGTACAGCTTTTTCCCTTTAAATAATGCTTAGTAGTGAGAAGTCAAGGTACCTTGCTTGTTTTACTATTGGTGAATGGGAATAGGTTTGTGGGACAAGCCAGTGTATAGTGGACAGTGTTAGACATGACTGTAATCCATACAAAGGTATTAGAAACATTTAGCACTCTATTTGATAACTTAAGTGAGAAAGCGATGAAATAGCATACACTTACTGTTTTTTTGCAAAGCACTGTGGTGCTCTTTTCATTGCTCTTTAGCTCCATCTACTTACTCTTTGGATGTGCTTCTGAGTAATTAAAAGGGCAAAGTCCAAGTAGCTGTGAGGTTACATACACTATTGGATAAAAAGAAGCAGTAGAAGGGAGAAGGGCTATGCAAGGATACAGCTAGCACTCAAATGGTAGTTGGTGGTAGGAAACCTAGATACATCGTGGAAAGGCGGGGTCATGGATGAAGGTCATAAGCATGACTGGGAAGGAGATAAAGACAGTGGATTCATGGCAGTAGTGAGTGCAAAAGATGACCAGGCATCTGCTATCTCCAGGTAAGCAATGATGCATTATAAGAGAGAGGGCAGCAGCGGGGATCTAGCACACACTTTTGAATGTAGAGTAGACATTGGCCACGGCTTGGGAGCACAGATATCTGGTTCTGTGTGTTGATACCTGTCAAAAAAATTCTGCTCTCCTGAAATCGTTGTGTGAAGGTATCAGGAAATGATACACCCTGCAGACAAATGGAGGGAATAACACGGAAAAGGAAAAAAGAGAGATCCGCAGCTGGATTTACCCTCTGAGTAGATTTGTCTTATTCAATGAAGGCAGCCGAGGACTCCAATCAAGGACTTCGAGGGTGTTAAAAGTATCTGTGGGATATCTAAAATAGGACAGTTAACAGTGGAGACTAAGGTGTTGCCAACAACTAGAATGAGTCTCACCCGTCGTACTGGTAGATTTTGCATTAGTGAATCCTGACCAGACCAGGACACCAGAGGGGTATCCATGATGCCAGACAATGTGGTTGATATTCACTCTGACATTGTTGCATGACAATATTTGAAACATATTATTCTGGTAAAATAACCTTTCTACCTCACCTCTGTCTACCTTTCCCGGACCACTGTCTCTCTACCACTATATCAAACTTGACTTTCTCTACCTCATCTCACTGTCCACCTTACCTTTTTTCTTTCTACACCTCATTTCCCCCTCTACCTTACCTCTCTGTCTGTCTCTGCCTAATTCACATTTTTCTACATTACCTCTCTCTCTCCCTCCCCATCGATGTACCCCCACCCACTCTCTCTATTCCAAAGACTAACCCGGATCGGGTCTGCACAGACTCTGAGGTCCTGACAACCTTATGACCGGGAGATTCCTGACGGCACCCCGTGGGGACATACGACCTGTGAGGGAATCGTGTCTCGTCGCCACCGCCCCCCCAAGACACATCACGGTATCCTGTAAATGGGACTGACTCACCTGGATGCGGGGGCTAAATAAATGTGGTAAGACCGTTTGCCTGGCTGAATTTGTACCGATGCGGTGGGGCAGACCGCGGGTCGCAAATTTGCCAAAAGAAAGGTCGACCCCTCCTGATCTTCCACCTGCCTCTCCGATCACGAATGCCTCAACTTGCCCTGCAGTCTGCCTCCCTTCGCCTCCCATGGGATGTTTGGCCCTGTGAGTCCTCTCCCAGGTACGGGGGTTATGGAGTGGTGAACTTTCGCGGCACAGCGGTACGACGCCCCAGGGCTTTTCGTTGATGCCTGAGCCCAGAGGCGTGCCTGGACTCCGCTGCTGCCTCTCCGTTCCAAAGTCTGCTCTTTTTCGCCCAGGCAGATTTCCCCTGATTCACATGGGTTGATCAACAACCCTGATGCCCTCGCTGTACTATGCCTGTGCACACAAACAGCCGACAGTCTACTGCCCTCCGCCCCCCTGGTACTGTGGCTACGTCCCCCCTACGGCCCAACTCGACAGAACTCTGCTCTCTTGGTTTTTTGTGATCATGCCTTGTATGTATCCTGCAATTTAGAGATGGTTCCCGTCAATACCCAGACCCAGACCCGCCATCTTGTTGAACCTTGTCCTTTCCTTCATTCCACTGGACTCCATCCTGTCGACCTTCAAACATTTCTCTTTTGCTGGACTGCCTTACCGCTAACTCCCCCTCAGGACCCCCTTTCTCCTCTCACCTATCTCAGCCTCTGACTCTGGTCCCCCCCATCTCTCTCTACCCCTTTTGATGCTTTTTTGTGTTTTTCTTTTATTCACGCCACCTACTAATTATGCATTCTTCTGTAATAATTATGCTTTTATCAGTTACCCTTATCCGCTATCCACTAGTAACACTTGTTTTTTTACTGTGTAATTATTGTGCAACTAATGCGTAATTTTTGTACATTGCAACTTCGCTGTTCCTTGTGTTCCTGTTTCATGGTTCTCACCCCCTCCAACCTCCCCTGCGCTACTCTGACACTCTCTGAGTTCACCTGTTCACTATCCTGACAGCGGAGTCTGAGCATTATGTCCGACACCCGGTGGAGCTGCTCGGTTCAGCTTTGAGGAGATCCGCCCTGGTTCATCACCTTGGCCGTCACCTACCTAGCCGGACACTGGGCACAGTTTCTCCCCATCTCTCTGTTTCCCTCCTCCCATGACAAATCTTTATGTAACTTTGCCCTTTTTCTTTGGTTACTAAGTTTTGTTTGCTTTTAACAAATGTAACATGTTAGCCTGTGACTCTGATCCTCAATGTGTAGCCCATGTCAAATGTGTAACTTGAAACTCGCTGTTTCTTATGTAAAGCGCTCTGATACCTACGCTAGATAAAACTCAAGATAAATAAATAAATAAAATAAATATGTACATTCCCTTCTGCCTATCTCTAGCTTTCTTTTCCCTGTACTTGACCTTGCTATCCTGTGTTTTTTCCCCTTTCGGTTTTCCTCCTGCCCCATTTCCTTAGCAAAACAAGAGGTCAATATATAGTCAGAGACGTGTACACATATAAAGAGGCGAAGAGGTGTAAATCAGGGGATGAAAATTAAGGAAAAAACCCAATTAGATTTCACTCAATCTAAAGGTGAAAATCTTCAATTTCAGATTCCCTGTTCCTGCAAGAATGCCAGATGTGAAGTGAGGTTTATTTGTGGTTATAATTATCTGGCAGGTAAAGCTACAATTCCAAGAACTATCTGCCTGTGCTTTACTTTAATATTGTGCACCAGTTGTCATACAGATCTCTACTATTACATAAGGGCTGTTGCAAGACAAACAAAATCAAGATAAGAGAGCAAAAAGGAATATGTTTATTAATGCATGTTCAAGCTTTCTTCTATTGCTGTTTGGCTAGCAGACGTCAGGCAGCTTGAGCTTTTGACTATTTCTGTATTCTCTAGTTTCTGAAAGCTTATCATATAATTTAATAGTGTTTGGTATCACGCGCACTTGAATTAGTTTAATATCGTTAGACATCATGTGAGCTTGACTTCAATGAAACTGGATAATTCATTTAAAGTTGTTCCGATTGGGGTCCAAAAATATGTCTTGCCCAAGGCTCCAAAATCCTTAACATTGTCTTCCGGTGCAGTTTTTTTCTGCATGGGACAGCCACGCAGCATGGCGGTTCTAGGTAGGACACACACAATAATGTCCTCAACGGTCTGGGAGAAAACTCGCATCATGTTGGGACAATGACAAATGCTTCCTCAATGGTGCTATTTTATGCCAGGCCATATTGTATGATACTGTAAAGAGTGTTACTGCAATGTCAGCCGATGCACGACATGCCAGAGGTTTTAAAATATGGCCAATTCTAGATAAGGTCCAAGCCTCCTGCAGCTAGTCACTTTCAGGAACATAAACACATGTGGCTAATTTGGAATTTGGGGGAGGTGTGGTGCAGTGGCCAGAGTGGCCAGAGCAGCTGACCCTGGAGCCCAAGGCTCTCGGTTTGATCTCGGCGCCATCGGCAGCTCAGCTCTACATCATGTGACTCTGGGCAATAGCTCACTTAATCTCCCCGACAGCACCTGGATACCCTTAAGGGTGTTAGGTATGTGCTATCAAGATTACTGCAAAGCACACGAGATGGAGTCCATAAATGATTGTCATAACAGAGGGAATCATACTGGATCAAGCTATAAGACAATGTGGTTTCGCTTTCAATAAAGTGGAGAAGGGTCAATGGGTGTGTGGGGACGTTCAAGCATCTATTCTGTTAGTTAAATTTACAGATTTGCATCTGAAGGTTTGGTTGCTCTTAGCACTTGTATAGGCGCTAGAGGGTATTATGTTTTTAGATGGGAAAGTTATGCACTTCCAATAAGGGCGTTCGCCTGAAATCTGTGCATGCTTAGGTAACTCCTTGCTGTGTTGAATGCGCTATGATCATATATACAAGAATGTAGTGCATTAATATTGCAATTGATTATTTCTATGGATAATGGTTGTGATGCTCATTATAATCTAAAAAAAGGGACTTGGGGTGTAAACAAATTAACCCATGCATGTGCAGAGTGTTGGTGACTGAACTGGGACGTGACATAGGTAAAAACAACAAGCATTAGAACTGCAATAGATCTCGTGTTTGTTTGTTAGAGCTTTGTAGTTGGCAATGTCTTTTACCTATGTGTTATTGAACGTATATGAGTATTATGTGTCATGAAGTGTAATTATTTGGAGTAGTATTTTGTGCGGTGGAGGGTTATGTAGTGGGGTTTTATTATGTGGTGTGCTGTTGAATGTTGTGGTATGAAGTTGTATTATGTGTTGTGAATTGGATATATGTAATGTACAGTGCAATTGTGTTGTGGAGTGGAATTATGTGGTCTGGTATTGAAGTATGTAGCGTGGAATGGATTTGTGTGGATTTGAATAGTGTGGCATGGAATAGTGTGGCATTGGGGACGTGGCTTGGGCGCCGATGGAGACGGCGGCGTGAGCCGATAGCTCCGGGCCCGATCCCGATATTTATCCTGTAGAGGCATCCTGATTATAGCTCATATCAACAGGGCTTATACCGGAATGCCAAGGGCATACTCTGAGCCCAAAATCGCGGCTGTCGGGGGTTCCGCTGCGCCGTAGGAGTCGCTTGCAGTACCGGTGGAGCGGAGGCGGGACCAGCAACATGGCGGCGGACATCATCAGCCGGGTCTGATCAACGCTGGGAGGCCTGCGGCGGAGTCGTTGGGAAGCCTGAGCTGGCGAGTGAAAGGAGTGCGGAGCGGACAACGGATGGTGGCCGAGCTCCTGAGATCGGAGGAATTAGAGTGGTGAGCGGGTTGAGGCGGACCCGGACTGGCCGGACGAAGACTGCACTAAGATGGCGGCTGCTGTCGGCATTTCTTGACGAGGTCTGCGTTCCCGAGCCTGCGGCCAGAGGACTGTCGGCTGACTTGCGGCACCCGTAGCGGCTGGGTGGCAGGGTGGTGCGCCTAGCCGATGGCTGTGCTGCGGAGCCGAGCACTTCTGGGGTGCCAGCAAGGACGACGGAGCAGTGGCAAGGGTCCGCCGTTGATGGGACTTTTGGAGGACCCCGGCGTCCTGCGGCTGAGGAAGGAATACGGAGAGCGAGAGGGGGGCGCTGCGGACGCCCGACGGCTGGCGGGCGTGTACCCCCTGAGGTCCTGGTGAGTGCGGGGTTGCGGGCCTGCGCCTGGCGCTGCGGAGGTGGGGGCGGGGGCAGGCCTGCGGTGCTGCACGGGCGGGAGTGCGGGGATGCGGCGCCGGCATGGGGACAGACATGTCCAGAACTGAGGTGAATGCTGACCAGATGGGTCGCCTTGCACTTCGCCATTGCTGGGACCGATAGGACACCGCAGTTGGGTATTAATTGGAGGTGCCTTTCTCTGTTGATCAGCTCGCGCCCTGAGCCTATGATGAATACACCATGACATTGGGGCACCACTGAGGGAGCAGTGAGTGCTAAGTGCTGATTGTACAGACACCAGCCTTAGAAACGTTTTGGGTGGCCCGCGAACACAGCACAACGCACAGGGGTGCACACATACACTGGGAGATCCCTTGCACCCGGAGGTGGCCTGTAAGGGAGACGTAAACAGAGCTGCTTGATGTGGGGGCGGCCCAAATGGAACAGTGGGCCTCTGGAATGAACACATAAGAGGGTGCGGAATTCAATAGGTGGCATATTGCCCACGTGACAACCTGTGACGCACTGAGAGCGGCGACTGTCAGTGAGCTGGGATTACCCAGCGGAACACTGGACACCCCAACACTCCAAATGAAGCTCAAAAATAAGAAGGAAGATGCGGCGGACCAGGATGACACCCAAAATGGCAGAGATGAGGATGAGGGCATGGCGTCGGAACGGAGATTGAACAAACGCCTGGACCAAATCCTGGAGGCCATCACGGCAACGAAGGACTCCTTGCACCAAGACATCGCGCAGGTTGCGACGGGGCTGGGACTCCTGAAGGCAGACCACTCGAAACGGGTGGACAGGGTAAAGGAAACTGAGCTGGTGGTTCAAGATCTGAAACCGGCGGTGGTGACAGTGGAGCGTAAGCTGGAGGATGCGTTGCAACAGCTGGTGACTCTAGAGAAAAAGGCAGAGGATGCCGAAAGTCAAAATCGGCGCAACAATCTAAGGGTGGTTGGCCTGCCGGAAAAAATAGAAGGAACAGACATGGTCGCTTACCTGGAGAACTGGTTCAGGACGCAGGTTGCCCCGGAGGGCCTCTCCTCCTTCTTCACGCTCGAAAGGGCGCATAGGGTCCTGGCCAGACCGCCCTTGCAGGGCCATCCGCCTCGGCCTGTAGTGGCTAGAGTCCTTCACTACAAAGATAGGGATCTACTGATACAGAATGCACGTGCAACAGAGCCTTTTAAAGTAGAGAACGGAACTGTCACGATCTTCCCGGACTACACAGAGGAGATACAAAGGCGCAAGGCCTCATACTTGTCTGTTAAAAAAGAGCTCAGAGATGAGGGGATCCAATATTCGCTGTTATTCCCGGCCAAGCTCAGAATTATCATAGACGGTACAACACAGTTCTTCCAGACACCCGAGGAAGCTTAGTCCTGGCTCGAGTTCTACAGGGCGGGAACGGATCGTAGACGCAAGGGAGATAGAGGACAGCCCAGACCGCCAAGGACGCGCAAATCGCAACGGATCCGCAAGAAAAATAGAATCCAACAGGCCCTACAGCTCTCACAACTGGCAGCTGACAAGCAAGGCGCTTTGGCGGCAACAGCGGCGATAACGAGATCACAGAAGGAGGACTCGATCAGAGGCTCGGAGTCAGATGAAGGTAAAAGACTATCGGGCACTGAATTATCGGATGTGGACAGCAACCAGGGGCCGGAAGTGACTCCTAGGTCGGCGGATGATCTGTAGCCTGCATAACCTTCTGTGCGGACCCCCGCGTATGGACTGCAAATGGAGCGGCTGGAGTACCTGGTAGTCTGTATGAACATTATGACAATACCATGCTACTGAGCAGGATTGTGAGGCTGGAGGGGGGGTGAAAGCTGCCACCTGCCGTGGCTTGACGGCGCTCCCATTGCCCTTAAGGAAACCTGTAGTGGTTACTGCAGGATAGTACAGTGTGCATTGTTGTGGTATTTTGGATGGGGACTGATACTTTTTTATTGGGTCCTGTTCTGGGGGGGAAGTTTGTGGGTGTGTTATGGGGCGTTCAGAGGGTGGGGCTCATTGGTTCTGGTGTGGGCTGGCGGGGCTTGAAAGGGGGACTAATACGGGACATCGACAATGGGGACATTACCTGAATTGAAATGTATCACATGGAACGTTCGTGGGCTGCATACCATATCTAGGCGTCATAGGATGCATGCTTATTTGGTGCGACGCGGGATTCAGATAGCGTTGCTCCAGGAGACCCATCTTACCAAGCAGGAGTGTACTGCACTGCAGAAGTGGTGGAGGGGCCAGCTGTTTGGTACGGCCTATTCCGTATTTGCTAGGGGGGTCCTGATATGGGTGAGAGCGGGGGTTCCCTTCCAGGTCACGAGTCATACTACTGACCCAGACGGCAGGTATGTGGCGGTTGCGGGGAGACTATATGGCCGCGATGTAGTGCTCTGCAGTCTGTATGCCCCGAACACGGATCAGCCCAGGTTTTTTGACAACATTTCAGGCACATTAGCACATTATTTAGCGGCCCGGTTATACTGGGAGGAGATTTTAATTTGATCACTGACATCACATTGGACAGATCCCATCCGCCATTGGTTGAGTCCCTGGTGCGCAGGATAGCAAGGCAGAGGGCGGATTGGCAGGACAGATGGGGGCTGCTTGATGTATGGCGTGGGCACCATCCCGAGGATAGGGACTATTCTTTCTTTTCCACACTCCATGAACTGCATGTTAGAATTGATACGATCCTATGCGACAGCACGATTGCTTCCCTGGCCACGTACTCGGAGTACCTAGCTAGGACCATTTCTGATCATAATCCCCAGTTGATATCCCTTCAGTGGCAGCGGCTGAGATCAGCGATCACCACATGGAGGTTGAACCCGGACACTCTGGAAGATCAGGTTTTTGACTCCGAACTTCGGGAGGGTATTGAACGCTATTTTATTATAAATAGAGAGACGGCGTCTACTAGGGCAATAGAATGGGACGCTTTCAAGGTGGTGGTGAGAGGGTTGAGCATTAGCAAACATTCAGGAGAAAGGACGGTGGTTCTGGCGGATGTGAAGAAGGCAGAGGAGGCACTGAGGGGCATAGAGAGGCAGAGACCAGAACAGAGGGCACTGCAGGAGCAGCTTTCAGAGGCTAGGGAACTAGTGGCAGCAGAGATGGAGAGATTGAGGTGCTATGATTATAAGCAGTACACAGCGAAGGTTCATGCCGAGGGGGACAAGGTAGGCACGCTACTAGCAAGACTGGCGACCCTGGAGCCAAGGGGATGCCCAGTTTTGAGTATACAGACAGAGGCGGGGAGGATGGCCTATTCCCAAACTGCAATTGTGTCGTGCTTCTTGAGCTACTACACGACCCTGTATCAAAGTCACTTGACAGCGGACGCCCAGGAAATAGAGGACTACCTGGCGGGGATTCAGTTCCCACAGCTAGAGGAGGATGATGCTGACAACCTAGGTCAAGAGATCACCTTGGCTGAGATTAGGGGAGCGATAATGCAAATGGCGAGGAATAAGACACCGGGTGTGGACGGACTCCCGGTAGAATTCTATGTCCGATATATTGACGTATTGGCGCCTCAATTTCTGGAGGTTTATAATGAAGTGCTGGAGCAGGGCCCACTGCCCGGATCCATGAGGAAGGCGTTGGTCATCCCCCTGTTGAAACCTGGGAAGGAGGCAAGTGATGTGACCTCCTATAGACCGCTGTCCATGCTGACAGTGGATTACAAAATCCTGAGCCGCATACTAGTCACAAGACTGCTGCCGCACATGACGGCACTGGTCCATGAAGATCAGGCAGGGTTAATTCCCACTAGGAATACCTCAACTAATATCCGCCGCCTCATACGAATGCTGGGGGGCGACTTGAGTGTGGATATGATGCCAGTTGTGTTGTCTATAGACATAGAAAAGGCGTTTGACAGTCTGGAATGGGAGTACCTAGATAGGGTGCTGGAGAAATTCGGCCTCTGGATTCAATTTAGACGCTGGACGAAAGTCCTGTATTCTTCCGCTACTGCCAGGGTGCGGCTGGGTTCAGTAATATCTGCCGAATATCCGGTGAAGAGGGGAACGAGACAGGGGTGCTCACTCTCACCCCTATTATTCGCGTTGGCGATTGAGCCTCTGGCGATTCTGGCTAGGTCGGGAGTAGCTTACGGAGACCTCCTATGCGGCGGTAGTCAGCAGTATATCTCATTATATGCGGACGATCTGTTGATGTTCTTAGAGGACACGACAGTAGCGCTACGGGGAGCAGTAGACTTGCTGACAGAGTTTGGGACGCTGTCGGGCCTTAGAGTCAACTGGAATAAAACATGCGTTTTCCCGCTGCGTGCAGATCTGCCCCAGCCGCAACTAGCCGCGGATATGGTGTGGGAGCGATCGTGCTTCACCTATCTGGGAGTAAGGATTTATCATGATGCTGATGACATGTTGGAGAGGAACATAGGACGCTGCATACGAACGCTGAGGAGCTGTATGGCGTTTTGGACCACCCTCCCCCTTACGGTTGTTGGGAGAGTAGCGCTGCTTAAAATGGTGGCCTTACCACGATTGCTCTATTATTTCCGTACGTTGCCGCTGTGGATCCCACCCCGGTTCTTTCGGGAACTGCGCACACTCACTATTGACTTTCTGTGGGGACACGGGAGACGGCGGGTGGCGTTGGATACACTGAGGCAGCCAAAATCGGAGGGGGGGATGGCAGTCCCTAACTTCGAACTTTACTATCTGGCGGCGCAGTTGCAGGTCCTTACACAGAATGTGGCGCAGGAGTTTAGGGGCCCTGCCCAGATGCCTAGAGTGGGAATACAGAGACATGTCCTTTCATACATCATCATGCAACAACGCCTTGATGTGAGAGACCTAACCATGGAGGAAAAGACCCTGAGGCAGTGCTGGAATAAAAGCCAGAGGAGGGCAGGAGTAGCGCACCCCTATGCACCCGAAATACCTTTGGGCATGCTGACTGCGTTGCCGCACGGGGGGGATTGGTCCCCCCTCATGGAATGGGACGATATGGGGCTCCACATGATAGGTGACCTATATGCTGATGGCGAGTTGTTGCCATTTCGAGCAGTGCAGGATCAATTCGGTCTACCTGACGGAAGTTTCCTCTTGCAAATGGCTGTAATGTCGGCGATAAGGAAACATTGGAAAACTGGGCAGTCGGAACCACAAATCACGATGGCCTGCCAATATGTGGTGATGGCAGCGGGGATGTTTAAGGCGGTCACATGCCTACATTCTCGAATGTTACACGAGGGACTAGAACCCCTCACGGCCCGCAAACAAAAGTGGGAGGAGAGTGTGGGGAAGCCTATACCGGATACGGCATGGGGGCATATCTTGAGACGGACGTGGAAGGGATGTAGGAATGCTAGATTTCAGCAGGTGCACTTTTTTGTGGTGCACAGAGCTTACCTTACCCCAGGGAGGATTCGGAGATACTTCCAGTTGGCGGACGCAGTGTGTCCTAGGTGCACGATTCCTGAGGTGGAACTGGATCATATGTTGTGGGACTGTCCGAAATTGGGGCCATATTGGTCCGAGGTGGGGGCGCTCCTCACTGCAGTTACTGATAGGCAAGTGACATATGACATGGCGACCTGTCTATTACTCTGCTTCCCTCACATGAAGAAAACGAAAATAACTAGTAAATTCATAGATCTAGGTCTGATCTTAGCACAGAGGGAGATCACCTGGCATTGGAAGTCAGCTGAGGGTCCATCTAGCAGGCTGCCAAACTTCTCAAATAGGCCCATAGTGAAGGTACTGTTCGGCTCAGGCAGTCTTCCCGCACAGCGAATGAGAAGAGTTTGGAAATGGCGAGGGTGTGGTAGGGACTAGTGCGCATGCTGAGTAACTATCAGGCCAGCGAAAGGGACTAGGGAGTGAGAACTTTGCCTGGAACTCCGTGTGATGCACTGACAGTTGAATGTAGCTCCTTCAGGTATCGTCCGATTGGGAATACGTAGGAACCAGACCCACACCAGCAGTAGTTGGGGGGGAGGGTGGGAGAGAGGTAGCTAGGGGTCCTGCTGATGGTACAAGGGATGACAGATTAATAAGTGCCTAAAGTGAGAACATGTGAGTTGTATATCTGCTCGAGGTGTTGCCCTATTCAGGCATCGGCACACTGAGTTTGGCCCTCTAGGAGACACCTACACACGGAGGTTAGTTGGTTGGAGAGGGCCACTGAAATGCACTGACAATGTTTATCCGCTATTACCATTTGCGTTGTGGGACAGGTTATATGTTGGGGTTAGGGATTGGGCAGATATAGAAATGCAGATCCTAGATCGTCTTGCCGAGCAGATGTCATTGTTTTCTTTGATTCCTTTGTTGGTGCTTCCCGGCTATCGCCGCCCAGCCTCAGAGATGTGGGCCAAATGGCTGTGTGATGCTTAAACTACGACCAGTGTAAGATGTCTGTAGGAGGTGGGAGAGTTGGACCACACGAATGTATGTTTTCTGAATCTGCAATAAAAACACAATTTACAAAAAAAAAAAAAAAAAAATGAAACAGTGTGGCATTGAGTGAAATTATGTTGAGTGGAATTATGTGGCATGGTGTGGAGTGTATTTATCTGGACTGTTATGAGGCTTAGAGTGTATTTATGTGGGGTGGGTGTATTTATGTGGTATTGAGTAGCGTGTAAATAGGTGGAGTTGAATTATGTGGTGCTGAGTAGTATTATGTTAAGTGTCATTTTGTTGAGTGTTATGGAATTGTGTGGCATTGTGTTGAATTATGTGGAGTTCAATGCTTGTTGTCTATGTACAGCAGTACTGAGGGAGCCGATTTTATGGGAGGTGAACCAATGTTTTTTCTGTCCTTGCCCTCTTACCACCATGAACTGTCATGAGTGGCATAGAGTGGAATTATATGGTGTGGTTTTGAATTTTCTGGCAAGAGGTGGATGTTTGTGCTGTAGATTGGATGTATGTGTTGTGTGGTGGAATTATGCGCTGTGGAATTGTGTTTTGGTGTGGAATTATGTAGTGTGGAATGGAATTGTGTGGTTTTTGAATTGTGTGGTGTGAATCTTTGTGATGTTGTGCGAAATTATGTTGAGTGGTATTATGTTACTAGAATCCTAACAAGTGTTCATGTTAACACAATATGTACATCAAATTTTAAACAAAAAAATCAAAAAACCTAAAGAAAACATTATAATATGAAAAATATGGAAAACTACACAAATGAAGACACAGAAAAGGAAAAAGGAAAGAGAAAAAGGAGAAAAAAGAGAAAACCCATGTTTAAATATATACAATTCATAGAAAAAGTTTTATTAACCATGATAAATAATTCAATCTTAAACCATATAAGAGAAAAGGGGCTCAACACAATACACAAACAAAGACATATAAACAATGCAATGTGTAAACAGACTAGTGGCTGAGGAAAAAAGGTTTACAAAAATCAGAAGTTCAGGACAAAACTGAAACAACACAAAGCACCCAATGCTCTTCAATTTCGGCCACATATGCGCGTCAACGGCGTTTCGACCATCCTGAAACTAAATGGTCATCATCAGGACAAACTGTAATTATATGAGCGTCCGTACCAGTTTCAATAAAACATCTAAAAGCAAAAATATATAAACATGGGTGTCAGACATTCAAGGGTTATATTACAGCAAAAAATGAGACACAAATCCCTCTCTATTTAGAAAAAGTAAAGAAGAAACAAAAAATAAGGCACCTGGAAATGACTACCACCACCAAGAGAAAGGGGAATAAAGATACTTAAACTATTATTAGAACCTATATGTGTGAAAAGAATAGATTAATGTGCCAAAATGTCCCATAACTCCAAAACAAGGAGATGTAATAGTCGGTTCACCTATTGTTAAATTAGACCCAACCAAAGGTGCAACGATTGTATTGAGTCTGCCCGGAAAATGACTCTGTAGAAGGAAGCTATGAAACAAAAAAAGGAATGAACAACTATTAGTGGCCTTATCCACCTAGGGTGTCACGTGCCATGCTCACATCATGAACAGCTTCTTCCTTCAAATAATTTTAAGACTGAAAAGAATGAAAGAAATTAGATAAATAAGTATAGCACCATAACACCTTGTAGGTGTAGATGATACAATACAAAAATCCATTCCAATACTAAGCATCTTATACTTAAAGCCACATTCATTGGCAGAAGGCTTAAACATCAGTGCTAGTAGATTACATAATTACAGGCGTTTATTCATGAGTACACTAAATAAAGAAGGTTTTTTTTTTACATGAAATAATGTTTTTTTTCATTTATTTATTAGGAAAAGCTGATTTCTCTAATTCAGCGTTTCCCAAACTGTGGTCCGCGGACCCCCAGGTGTCTGTGACACATTCCCAGGGGGTCCGCGGGACTCGAGTGCCTTCTGTCATAACGGTCATAGAAAAACAAAACACCTATGCACCACAAGAGCTGTGAATGACAGCGCAGACGCAGCAAGACCACAATAAAATCTGGACAATCACCCTTCAGCTTTAGGTGCAAGCTGATGGGTGATTGGCCTTAATTTATGATTTGATTCTGCCTGCCTGCCTTTGAGTCGCTCTCACACAGCAGTGCGTGTCCCCTTGTGTTTATACCAGCCCCAGCGCGCTTTGCGGCGCAATGTCCCCTCTCCACTTTCTGCCCTGAATGTAAAGTACAGCTGTGCCTCTTGTTTCAAGGCTAAGCAGCATTTGGCACCCTGGGCTGGCAGGAGGGCGCTTCATCCTCAAAATCAAAGAGAAACACATGAGTGTTTTACGGCTACACAAGGGGAATTAGCAGCAGCCTTTTGATATGTCTGATTCTAAACATGTGATGAGCGATCAGCTTGTTATATGCTAGTGGCAGTGAGGTTCATTGCTGCCGTCAGGGTTGGTTTAATGGAAAGTGTAGCTGCACTCAAGAAGTATAGCCAAATGAGTGAATTTTAACATGGTTTATTCATGGCACATTATACAATCAATGCGTGTAAGCCTCATTCTGAAAACCATATTTACCCAAAGCGGTTGCAGCGTTATTGTCAGCCCTTCACAAACTAAAGTACTTTCACCCACAGGATAAACAACCCTGCCTTGATGACATACGCATGAGATTAAAGCGAACGCACACATTAAAAAGTGTTTAATTTTTATGTTATCAGCCTCATCAACGTGAACGTGAACAACGCTATAAAAATCCAAGTTGCTTTTTCTAGAAGTGCGTCTTAATAAACACACTTAAAAGGGTTTTGTTAATCTACCTTCTGCTCCCCATGCCCTATCACTGAATAAATGGAACCCATGACTTCAAGGGGCTGCATGCGTATTTTTATTTTGCTCGCTATGGGTGACTCAGTTACTGAGGTAGATTTGCCATTCATGAATAATTGTCATTCAAAGCTCATAAAATAAAAACATGAATGCTGCTCCTTGAATAGGCAGAAACCAAAAGCCTGCCACTAATACCAAGTGCTTTGTCTGCCATGAATGAATTAAGTACAACTGGAGAACTGTCACCCGGTTAACTAATCTGTATTGCTTGTATTTTGCTAATTTACGGGACACAAATGCCTTTAAAATAACTTAATACGCTGCACTACACAAATCAGAGTCTGTTCTCAAGAAGATGAAAGTGCGTCATTGTTGGCATGGCTTCTCACCTACAGCAAGACAATGAGCAAGAAAATGGCGCATCAGGGCTGAATTATGTTTTAGTTGGGTCTATGGCAGGCAGGTAAAAATAGATGCAGCCGGGATCAGCAGAAGGGTTTTCACACTGCTGTCCGTTTGCCCACTTTCCAAAAGCCCTTGGGTGAATTATATGTGCTGTCAAGCTTTCATCCTGGCTTATGAGGGGCGAAACCCCGAAACTGGTCCTAGGATTCTTTTTACCAGCCCAGGTGGACCTGGCCTGGCAGTTTGGGCTTGACGGTTCCCATTGGGCGCAAGATTTGCATATGGCTGGGTTCAAACTGGAATGGCATAGGGAGCAAAGAAACAATGGATTTAGATCCAGATCTCTGTATTGAAGTTAAGGTTTTACTTCCTTTCCCCACCACATATTTATGCGAAAAAGCTTTCTCAGATCTTATGTATCTAAAAAATAAATACAGAAATCGTTTGGAAAACGTAGAATCAGACCTGAGGATTCAACTTTCCGAAATAAAAACAAACATTGAAAAGTTAGTCGGCGAGATGCAGCACCATCCGTCCCATTGAAACGTTTTGATTTTTGCATATTTTTTCAATATAAAATAATAAACTCTTTAGTAATTTGAGTATTTGCTTGGTGTGTACTGTTTTGTGTACTTTTTGCGAATTACTGTTTTAATTTTTGAAATTTATATTGTACAAATTGCTTGGGGGTCCCTGGCTTCCAGTAGTGATTCAGTGAGGGTCCTCAGGAGTCAAAAGTTTGAGAACCACTGCTCTAATTAATACATTTTTAATTATTTTAAACTTTTTTAAATGTATTAATTGGAAAAAAATGATTTTTCTAATTAATAAAATAAAGTGTTATTTTATTTTTTATTTTTTTCCCCTTCTTTTTTTAGCCTCTATGTTCACTCTGCCTTTCCCTTATCTTTCCAAGTATCTTCCCAACTCATCTGAAGAGAAAGAAACAACGTATACAGATAAGGAAAGAGAGAGAGAGAGAGCAAAGTAAGCAAGACAGATATATTTGAAGAGAGAACTGAGAGGCTTAGAGAGAATAGAGAGAGAAATAGAAGGAAAACAGTGAGACTTTGAGAGAATGAGTGACGTAATGTCAAAAAGAGAGATAAAGAAAGTGATGAGATGGAAAGATACTTGGAAAGATAAGGGAAAGGCAGAGAGTGAGATAGAGATTGAGAGAGAGCGAGGCAAGAAGGAAGTGAAAGAACCTGTCCAGATCCCCTAACTACTAGAAGTATTCAGTGTGACTTTTATAGAAAAATATGCGTTGTCACAATGGGGACTGAAATGAGCAGGTTTAAACCAGTAAACCAGATTAGTTCTTTGTGTTTTTGAAAAACACATGGAGTGTTATCTGAGCGGCATATTAACCAGAGAGAGAGAAAAGGCATTCTTATTGCTAATCACAGAAAAAAAGCTATAACAAATACCAGCAGTGGTGAAACCCGATGCCTGAGGAGAAAGGTGGCTTGTGAAACATGAATTAAGTATACCGGAGCATAGATACAAAAAGCAACAAAACATTCTGTGCCTTTCTAAACACTGTGTCCTTGGAGGCATATGTTTGTAACCCGTAAACCTCACAAGATAAGTGTCCTGGTGCTGTCAATAGATCGGATGGGGCCTAACGGCTAGAGCGGTTGACCTCGGAGCTGGGAAACCAGGTTCAAGTCTCAGCAAGGATGCTGAGCTTCCTGTGCTTCTGGGCAAATCAATTAATATCTCAGTGCCTAACAAAATGAATGTGTCAATCTATAGCTCAACTGGTGCTCATCGTGTGTAGCCTCTGAATCCTTGAGGTTGAGTTTGCGCAGTAAAGCACGTCTCGTACACCACGACCCATGAAAACTAAATACAAGACAAACAAGCATTTACAATGCAACGGTTTCGCCTTTGGAAAACTTTGAGCTATTGGCATTGTAAATGACAAAATTTGTATTTATGTGTTGGTTTTGAAAACAGATAAATAAATGGCATTGTCATTTACAATGGCAATAGCTCTAACTTTTCCAAAGGCGAAACCGTTGCATTGTAAATGCTTGTTCTTCCTTCTGTCACGTGATTGTAATGAAGTCCCTCAATTATATTGTGTTGGTGACTTCATAAGGTGCCCTATGCAATTGCTTCAATTTTAATAAACTCACCCTAAATATCAGATGGCACTATGTCACTGGGATACATTTCCAGTCCTGGCCTGTACTTTTAAAAATCATTGTTTCAGGTGAATTTATTAAATTCCATTGAACCAGGTTTAATAATTCCAGAATGCCCCGATTTGCTTCAGAAAAAGAGATGTTCCGATAACACAGAGCCTTTTGGGAAACCTATATCTGGCTCTGGTACATTCTCATGGCTTTGTGAGTAAGATCGAATACATAGCTGTAGAAAAGTAAACAGCTTTAAATAGTCTTGTAAAAATTCTAATCATTGTTATCATTTGTCTCCTCTACAGGTAAATTTATAGTAGGCGCATCTTGGGAGCACGTGACAGCACCACAAATGGCCTCCCAAGTTGTTTTGGCCCATGGTGTAATGGAGGAGCATTCTGTGCAAGGGGTCTGTCAAAATAATTTGGAAACAGTCAAACATTTGGATCTTGAGACCTATAAAGGGGGTGGGTGTAACTTGTGTAATTTGCTGTAGCATAATTACGCAGTATTACAGCAAACTTAAGCGAGGAGTGTAATCCAGCTTTTAGAGCTATTCTGTAAGTGCAAAATGCACTTTTGCATCCAAAATGGACCCAAGGATGCATTTAGTGCCAACAAAAAACACTAAATGCAATAGAAGATAAACATCAGCTGCCCCTCACTAAATTTGATGTTACGGTGCTCCTGCAGTAGGATTTTAGATCCAAATTACTCTTAATTACGCAAGCGAGTGCGATTTTTGTAATTTCTCATTCCAAGAGTAATGCGGAATAACCAAAATTACTCTGGCACAATCAAAATTTCGCCCATGCCTGTCTATAAGTATGTTCTTGCATCTAAGCTATTTTTAGCTCCAAGGCCCTCATGTTGCGAAATCACAGGTTTGTGACCATAAAAGTGCTTATCATCATCATGCACGAAATCCCTATTACAAGTTGTAAAATTATTTTGACTCATAAAAGGACTTTTGTGAGGATCCTAATATTTATTTTGGTGTTTGGGCACCTTTGGAGTATTGACAAATTGGTTCTGGTCAACTAGATAGGTGGCTTCTGTACGCACGTTTGTTCTACGTCAGTTGAGGCTAGTCACCAATAAAATATGTGCTTTGCACGCAGTTCCGCCCAAGACTATCCTACCTTGCTGTGACGCACATTTGCATTCCAGCGGGAAGAGTGAGCAACTGGAAGATGTTACCACCTAGCACTCACTGTTGTGGCTTTAACCAACCTTCATACACGTGTCCCAGTCCCTCTATTGTGGCGCACCTTCGTGGAGGAAAGTTCTAGACATATTTTGCTGTCATTTTAGCTGCCGCGTGACATAAGACACAATAGAGACAGCCTAATTGTCGGAGTTTGTGTTTAAAAAACAAAAACAACTTGCACGCTTTCTGGGTTTTTCAAACACCCCGGTCTTCGGGAGAGGAAGGAACAGCATAGAGCTCCCGCGTTATTTTTGACACCTTCGTTTTGTCGAAAGACGGTGAAAGCAATCTAGTTTTCGCATGGTGGAGCTGTAGGAGTTTTCATTGTGCTTGACACATATAAATATATTTTGTTAATGAGAATGGACTGCTTGCTTGAAACAACAAGTCAGGTCCCGGGCCGTGCTGTGATTGGCTGACGTCACGGGGTGTCCCGGGCCGGCAGCCAATCACAGCGCGGCCCGGGACACACGTCAACAAGGGGCGGGGCTTAAAAAAGACCCAGAAACGCCCCAGAATCGCGTTTTCTCTGGAAAACGTGATTGACGGCCAATCTCTTCCAATGGCTAGCCTCCATTTATGGAGCTAGCCAATGAAAGACAAGGCGGGACTAAGCCCCACACTGTAAGAACATAAGATTTCTCCTGGGCGGAGCTAGGAGCTCCGGCCCAGGCGAAACCTAAAAACAGGTAACAGTGAAGCATGAGAATGAGTGTGATGAACACAATGAGCGGTCTACATTCATTTTTGAATAACGGACATAACAGAGCACTCCTATAGAGCACGTGGCTATAGGCACAAAGCACCAAGGGTGACTGACGGACCTCTTCCAGTGTGAGATTCGCAACATTCTTGGGAGAGCAATTTCATATGTAAAATAGGCCGCATCCTGCATGTACTAACTATGGTGACCTACTTAGCAACTGCTGATAAGCTATGGGTGTCAATACTTGATTCTTGGAGGTAAGGAAGCAATTGAGGTTAAACCAAAAGAGAAAAGTGACATTTTGCACAAAGGAAAAAAATCAACTGGAAATTAAGCAAAACCGCTCTGGCTCACTGCCATCTAGGTTTCAAAATTCCCCAAATATGAAGACACAGCATGACAATATCCGAATTTACAAATATTTCGATATAAACACTTATTTAATATCATGTAAATAGATTTAAGTGATGTCTTCCTTGAATTCCCATTAACTTCCGTGTTTAGGGTGTCCTAGCCCAGAACGGAGTGCAGGGTAGCACAGTGGGCATTGCACGTGCACCAACACTTTCAGGCCAGTGTCGACCACAACAGGGATAGACTGTTAATACTTTATAGTGGTAAAATGACCGCCATCAAGTTATACTTTTAATACAAACCTACTATTTTGAGCACACAGGGAAGGTCCAGGTCGGCTGAATCACAACCATGTTATCAAGATAACCATTAACTGCACAAATTAATTCCATTACGATTCACCTGCAAATTCATTTTTGGTATATATCCTGAAAATTAAGCCTAGTGTTGACTAGGTGTCTATTTCTAAATAGCAGCAAAATAACTTGAAATTACGCATGGTTTCAAGAGTTGGTCAATAAATTAAAACTGCTTTAAAATCAAATTTTTTTTTTAAATGGCAATGACCAAAACTAGCACCTGTGCTAAAGGCTGTGAAAACAGCGCTCAGCGATGATTTATTGCATAACGAAAATTGCGATGTCAGTAACATTCTTCAGGTCAATGCTGCAATGAAAAATGTACAGGAAGATGTTTTGAACCAACAACCACCATCTGGAACCTTAAGTCAGTAGGGTTGACTCTTCTTTGTTCCCACCATGACCAGTAATAAGAGGATTACAAATTGTTCCAACCATGCTACTGCAATAGACATAGTCGAAATTCTAACAACTGACAGTGTGAATATACCACAAAGACTACAGCTTACGGTCAGTCAACATGATCAGGTCTTTGGGAGCCCTCAGAGCTTGATGTCATTTTAAACAGAGAGCCCCCATATTCATGATAGGCAAGTGATACTAAGAAGAAGTTCATACCATGATTGCTTTATCTGATTTTTAAAATGCTTGAAGTGGTCCTGACTTCGTCTTTTTTTAAGTAGCCAAACTCTCTTGTTACCGTCTTCGCTATGGGAAGACAGTAGGAGGAGCACCTTCCTAAAGAAATCTTTGAGTATCTATTGGGTTTGAAAGGGAGGGGCAGTGTAGCTGCAAAACATGGCAGGATGGCTGTTTGGTACTCCGCCACAGAAGGCTTTGTTCCTCATAAAAGCCATTTAGCCTGTAATCATACTTGAGGCAGTGTTATGCAGCTCTACCTGGTTCCAACCTCCAAAAAATAGTTGAGGTACTTAGCTGCTACAGGAAGTGGCTGTAAACCAATTTGGTATATACCCCCTTTCTGGTGTTTGCCAGAGTATGGTCTGGTCTAGAGTGACTCGAATGGGTAGCCGATACGATGGGTCCTGCAAACATTTAAGAACATCAGGTTGAGATGACTCCGAGACAATTCCTGGCCATTCGACTGCAGACCCATGCAGCTGATCTTCTGGCAATGTGGATAAGCAGAACAACCTACAGTCAAGTGCACATGATACTGGCAGGAAGGAGATTACCCACCTGAACAGATTAATTGTGAAACTAAAACTAGACTCCTATATGTTTTTAGGACTTGTGTGCAAAGGATGCAAGTGAGGTATTGACTGTGAATCGAGCTAGTTGGCAATATTTAGTGCAAAAGCAACTGAAGGGAGATTCAAACTAATACAATTTTTAATACGTGTACGAAACCTCCCTGACCAGACTATATAATCTACAAATCCACTCAAGGAATTTTCCCAGAAGCAGGTTTTCTAACATGAAGTTAAACGGCCAGGCAATTCATTTGGTTCACTGATGACAGACAACACTTTTTCGATTATAGGCAGGAGAAACCTGCTTTTACTTAATACATGCTTGCTCAATCTCATGTCTTGCCCTAGGACAGCACGGCAAACATATGTGGAATGCCTGCTTGCGAAACACCAGTCTTGCATGGTATGGAAAAAGGTCTAACCATCAGACTGACTGGCATGGAGTCTGGTGTTAGCAGATGGGACCACGGCAGAGTGTGCAGCTTTGAAGGCCTTGGGAAACCCCCCTGGAGTCAAACACACTCAGTGGCTGCCCCTGATTGGATACAACAAATCAATGCTTCACTATTTTTAGCATGAGGGGGGTTCCTCTCTATAACCTCATCCACAATTCCCTCTATGACCAAACGGTCACTTTGCTTTTTGTGTATCCCAATTCTAAAATACAAAACTACCATCAACGGCCCACCCATAGACTTAAAAAAGTGTGGGAAGGAAAGAAAAAAAGTGTGGGAAGGAAAGAAAGCACCTCACGGTAACACCACCAAGGGGGCCGCGGGCTGGTACTCGCCAGCAAGCCCACTTCTCATCATCGGTTGCCTTCTTTCCAGAAAAGAAATGTGTGTGAACTTGAAAAAAAGAAAAACCTCAACCCAATGAAAACAAACAATAGAACGAACCTAAATGTGAGTGTACTTCCTATGTGCGCTATGACACTGCGCGTGTGAAAGGACCCTGTGAGAACATAAAGGAATAATCCTCACCGTTTAAAAATTAGTCAAGCTTACTGGCTTTTGATAACTTTTATTCAGTGCTGTAAGCTTTTCCACGCTATAAATGACTCCTATAGAGACATAATCATTCGTTGATAGCCAAAACCGCCCTGGAGAACAGGACACATCTGATTCGGGAGGCAAAAGCAATACCATTGGACTTAGCTAATGGGGAGCGATACAAACACTATTGGACCTAGACTGATCTCTCCTTCTCCTCATAGGCTTATTATCAACTACCCAAGTGAATACACCATACCTGAGAGAGTCATAAGAAAATGTAAAGAAAGAAAGAAAAGAAACCAGGAAAACTGCTTTTCGTCGAGTCCTCACACCACTTCATTTTATTTAGCCTAACCTTCAAGGAAATCTCCATGCTAAAACCAAATAACTACAAACAGTACTTTCCCTAGGGAAGTCCTCCATAAAAAAGTGGGTTAGTAAAGCCTGTACCAACTGCAGTATAAGCCTTTCCAGAACTTGCATAACGAGTCGGAATGCAATTATGCTCAAAACACAGCATTTTTTACTGTTTCCAGTCTACACAAGTCAGAGATAACTGAAAGTTAACATCACCAATCTCAACCCTTAACTTTATAGAGGGGACGGGACAGCATTCAGAAGACAGAGGTAACACCCAAACACTGTAAAATATCATCTCTGTTCAGACAAATCATTTGCTACTATTCTAGGATCGATGCAGCTCCTCAGTAGCATTCCGCATGACGTGGGCCAACAAATACTTGGCATAGTAAGTGTATAACAGAATTAAAAATAGATTTTTCCCCCTAGGCAGAGAAAAAGTGATCGCAAGATTTATCCATTAAACCTACCTATAGGTCCAACGGTAAGTAAGGATACTTTCTCACACAGTACAGACAGCACAAAGTGCAAACAAACAAGTATGAAAATTGGTGCCAGCCAACGTCCATCTCCCATCACAGTGGATCTCTCGCACAGGTATATTAGAATCCAATGCTTTTATGTACAAGAGGAAGTTATTTTGCATGCCTTTAGCCAACAATTTGTGCAGAGTGATACATGCAGGCACGGGGTAAAAGATGATAGGGAAATAACGGAATGGGACTCTTCCCAGTAACATTGCAGGTTTACGTATTGGCATGGGGTTTTGTGGCTAGGTTAGCATGTTTGAACAGGAATCAGACTATCACAAGCAAAAGGAGCCGAGAAGATATTCCATGACCAGCAGGATCAAGCGCTTAGTCTAGTAAGGCAGTGAAGTTCTTGAGAGCTTGTAAACCAAAGTGGGGGCCGAGGCAGTCAGTAAGGCACAGCAGCTGTAACAAAGTGCATGGGAGTCATGAATGTATGGCCACTAATGTCAGGGTAGGAAGAAAGAGGAGCTAAAAATCTTCAAATGAAGAACGGTTTATCTTATTAAGTGGTTTTCCAGGTGGCGTAATATAGGGTGGCCCTTTTTGAGGAAGTGATGCAACACTGCATATCAGAAGGGTTCCACCGGAGAAAATTGGAAGGTATCCAGCTTGCAGGCAAGAACATAGGAAATCCAGCAACCTTGCAGAAAGTCACAGTGTTTGGCTCTATAGTGTCGGCTTATGCTTTTTCTGTGTACAGATAACGAATCAAATCATCCTGTTAGGGCAATGTAGACAGTTGTCACTTCTGCAATATCCATGCATTTGTTGGGAAATAAATGCATGACTTCTGTGCCAACAACATAACTTGTGTTTTCCATTTTGCTTCTCTCATGTCGGCCTCTAAAAGGAAGGTCGGACTGGGGAAGTAGTCAGTCACATAACAGCCAAGTGTCTCCATGTACATACCGTGTGTAGTGGTAACCAAGCCCTGGTTTCTCTGTACAAAAGCACTTTTCATGCGGAGACTTTGAAGCACAATCGTATTATGGAAAAAGCAAACCTGCAAGTTCCACTAGACATGCTGCTGGTAGAAAAGCACGAACTGGCTGAAGGTGTCACCCAAGACATGGGACAACTTGGAGGCTCCACAGAAATGTGTCAGGATCGTCTCCGGAAGGTAGGCAGAGTATGAAGAGCGCAAATCAAAAGGTGAAAGGATGGAGAAACAGTACCTGTGAATTACACACCAAGTCCACCAGTAAAAGGACAGTAGGAATGGGTAAAGTTAGTCACATGAGAGACTTTGCTCGTAAAGTCAGATTCAGGTTCAACCAAATAACAGAACACTGACATCACTTTGAAATGGCCGACTGGATTTTTGAAGATACATAAGTCAATGATGCATGTGAATGAGGACTGAGCTGGGGGTAAAGGCAGACAAACACCAAGCATCCTCTTACATCGAACTGACTCTTCCACATCACTATTGTATCGCATGGTGAAAATTAAAGTATGTAATACTATTGACAAACTGAACTACACCTCTGGGTCAGAACGAATCACGGGTGGAAGATGTGGGAAGGGTGCTTTCAGCTCAGAAAACTGGGACTGTTTAGCAGAAAAATTGGCCCGACCAGGGCCTATCGTATTATGGGTCAAGAAAGAATGCCGAGGTACATCAAGGGGAAGAATAAAGGAAAGCTTGTGTTACTAGGCCCATCTCACGTGTCTTTGATGAACAGTAGGTGAACTAGGACAGTTATTGTGGCGGCATAAATGGTGCCTTGTGAGGCCCGGCGGCTCCCGAGTGATCGGACCTGCGGTGCTGCGGGGGAGACTCTGGAGGGCATCCCAGAAGTGTGAGCACCCCGGGCCAGTCGTCTGCTTGTGTCCGCACCCAACATCCAGCACAATGGCTGCGGAGGGGTTGGGGGGGATTTAGTGGGGAAGCGCTGGAATGAGAGGCCGGGGGCATTAAAAAGAAAAGTTTAAAAAAAAAAAGAAAACTTACCTGACTGCCGACTTCAGAGTCTCTCTCTTGCCTGTTTTCGCTGATGGGCACAGCTGACTCGAGTTGCACGAACGGGAGGGGGGCGGGAGAGAACACGGACGACGGGAGGGGGGCGGGAGAGAACACGGACGACGGGAGGGGACACGGACGACGGGAGGGGGGCGGGAGAGGACACGGGCTGCGGGAGGGGGGCGGGAGAGCACACGGACGGCGGGAGAGGACACGGACGACGGGAGGGGGGCGGGAGAGGACATGGACGGCGGGAAAGGGGAGGGAACAGGAAAAAACGTAACTCCGCCCTGGGAAAAAATGTCGGGAACGCCCCCGAATCTGGTCCGGCCTTGACGGACAGATCCGGCACTCAATGGCTAGCCTCCATTTATGGAGCTAGCCAATGAGAGCCGGGGGACGTTCCCGAAGTGCTTATTGGGGACATAGGATTTCACCTGCGCTGAAAGGCTGCGCAGCAGCCTTCGGCAGGCGAAACCCAAAAATGTGTTTTCCTATTTGCTACTATAAAAGCGTGAAGTCCCCTTTCTAATGTAATGTGCCTGACCCATAAAACACCAACACTAGAAATATATTTTGTTTTCTAACAAACATAACCTGCACGATAAGCACGTTCTTGTTGTAATTCACACACATAAGTGTGCCTTTTTTTAAAAGTCGTAACTAATAATAACAGTGGTGTTTTTTGGGTTGGGAAACTGTAATGAATACCAGCAGTGGTGAAACACGATCCGTGGTGTGAAAGGTTGCTTACAAAACATCAATTAAGTATACCCGAGCAGAGGCACACAAACAAAAAAAACCTTCATTGCCTCTCTGAACACTGTGCTTTGACTGAAACTGCAAGTGCCCAGACGGGAGGAGGGGCATCACGCACTGGTACCGAGGGAGGGAACCAAGCCCCAAAGGAGGGACAATTATAGGGAATGCCCAATAAAATGGCAGTATTTGTGAATGGCACAACACGTAACACATGGCAATGATGGGCTTGGTTAAAGCCCACATAGAAAGATACAACAGTCTTGCAGACAGCGCATGCCCTGTCTAGGCTCGCCCTAAAAACAGATGAGATTGTGGATGATACACATGAACGTTCCCATAAGTACTTGTGAGATATGAAGGTTTGAGCAGGAAATTCTCCTAATGCATCCAATTGGCCTACCAATGCTATACAATTGCAAGGTACCAGCTTGGCCAAGAAGATCTGGAGACCAGGCAAGTAGCCATGCTTTTACCTTTCATGCACACCAGTCCAAAGGCATAGCGGTAGTCCAGACATGTAAAATTCATGCAGCCACCTTTCCATCTGCAGCCATAATTCCACCAGAGTAGAGGCCCATGCAATCAACCTTCTTGTGATTCCCTGGGGCGTGTCTGCCCACAGCTACATTCATTTGAGACTGGCACAGCGATTAATGCTCTGTGGACAAAGAACTGGCATGACATGGATGATCTGGAGGAAGAAGAAGCAGCAAAGAAGAGCCAGACCCTGGCAACATTATGCTTCCAAGTGTAATGGTTCACCACAATCTTGGACAGATAGCTGCATTGTGTCCACCCTATAACAGATATAAACATCCTGTCCTGATGCAAGCTGCCCCAGCTACCTTCATTTTGATCAAACACATTAAGGCTCTGCAACCATTTTAAAATGTTGCATAGGGAGGATGCTTAGGTATTTGGGACACAGCATGTGGAACGTGAGA
The DNA here is from genome assembly GCF_964261635.1 of Lissotriton helveticus. Lineage (NCBI taxonomy): Eukaryota > Metazoa > Chordata > Amphibia > Caudata > Salamandridae > Lissotriton > Lissotriton helveticus. Next base: position 142,825 of record NW_027612071.1, read on the forward strand.
AACTAAGGGAGGAGGCCTCTTAGCAGGGAGGAACATTTCTCACTTGTACTAGCAGAAAAAAGGTGTGTATTGGACTGGCTAGAAGATAGGTCTGTAATTGAATGAGAAGTGATGGCATTACTCTTAACGTGGACATCTGAGTGGGTACTGTTCAGGAAAAAATTAAAAACTCACCTTTTTAGCAGGTAACTCCTGGGGGAGGGGGGGATGGCAACTGCTCACTTACCATAGCGCGGGGACACGCCCTTGGGCGTCACCAGGCGCTTTATAAATGTCCAAATAAATAAATAAATAAATACTTGATGATAAAGAATGCCTCCAGGAGCCCTTGGTGAAATAATGATCAAGAGCATGCTGCTGGTCAAGCAAAGAGAGGGTAAGATATTGGACCTAATCACACTCCCCACCAATGCTTATCATAGCTGACAGTCTTCTAACTAGTGTAGTGTAAGCACGTAGAAATATACTACAGGATGGGACATCTCTGCAGCAAATTTCAAAGTGAAATCAAAAAAGTAAAAACACTTCAAATTTTGAGGCAACTGTTATAAACACCTCCCAGGTCATCAAGGCTCTGGCTTCTTGAACCTCTAAATCGGTCAAGCAACACAACTCACCTGTGAATTAATCCAAAAGCAACAAATCACAGGAAAACTGAAGACAACCTGGAGAACTCACACACTTACAAATCTTAATGGTTCCTACACAATCTCACAAAAATCGAATGTTTAACACCTAAGCAAAGGCATGCCAAGACAAACTGAACACTGCACCTAATCATCCTGCAATGTTAATCCACATTGTAAAAACAAACTCAACCAACTGAATCCATTCCTTAATAAAACAAAAATTGTATTTGAGACAAACTCACATTAAACTAAACATGGAGATTAGCTCAGGAATTTGGGAAAAATCAACCTAAGGTTCGACAGCGCTCACTGTATCATTTCAAGCTTCTCACTTTTTCAACTTCTCAAAAGGACACAAGACACATTTTTATGCCTGGATTCTGATGTTGGTCTTAAGAGATGCAGCTTAAAACTGGACCAGCACAATGACTTTTGACAGACATACAAAAAAAGAGGGATGGATTGGAGGGATGCTTGAAGCTGAAGAATGCCCATGGGCTGCATCCTAATAATGAATTAGATGCACCTCCCTGCCTGGCTCCTTGGGTGTAGATACTCTTCTCTGCTCTTTAACAGAGTAGCGTGTCCTTTTTTAGTTTCTCTCAGACTCTAAAAAAAATGTGAAACATTATATTTTTTAGGTCTTGCGTAGACCGCACAGGCACTGCCTCTTTAGGACCTTTTGTTTTCTAATAGTGGACTTTTTTAAAAAATCCTCAACAACGACACCAGAACAATGAGTTGCACGAACAACGACTTAGCCTTAGCCATGCATGTGCATGGTTAAGGCTAATCGGTTTAGTGTTCGTGCAGGGCGGCGTTCAGTGGAGCATCGGACAGCAACAGGTAAGCGGGGTTCGGGATGGAGGGGAAATTTGTGTAAACTTTTAGGGGGTGGGAGGGGTTCGAGTTAGTTTTTAGGGGGTGGGAGGGGTTCAAGTTACTTTTTAGGGGTGGTGGTTCAGGTACATTTTAAGGCGGTGGAAGGGGTTCGAGTTAGTTTTTAGGGTGTGGGGGTTCAGTTTAGTTTTTAGGGGGTGGTGGGGTTTAGGGCAGTTTTTAGGGTTTGGGGATTTGGGTTAGTTTTAAGGGGTAGTTTTTAAGAGGTGGTGCGGTTCGTGTTACTTTTTAGGGGGTGGGAGGGGTTCGAGTTACTTTTTATGGGGTGGGGTTCAGGTTAGTTTTTAGGGTGTGCGGGGGTTCAGGTTAATTTTTAGAGGGTGAGGGTTTAGTTTTGTTTTTAGGGGGTAGGGGTTCAGGGTTGTTTTAAGGATATTGGGGTGTATTTAGGGCTCAGGGGGAGAAGGAGGGCGGTGCTAAACTCAGCCAGGGATAGCTGTTTACCGTGCATGCCATTACCACATAAAATCATGGTAAAGGAATGCGTGGTTAAGACTCGTGTAGTATAGACCGCATTGCTCAGGTAGGCATTGTAAAGGAACTTGTTGTTCCGACATACAACCGCCTAAAAACAACATTGCTTTCCATCGGTTGTGTTCCTTGTTACTCACATTTCCTTGCTTCCTATTGGTCAGGGTTACTTCCTCTACGTGTATTTGGCGTTCCTTGGAGCATGGACCCATTACTTGTGCCCTTCCACTGATTATTTTTAGTGCACTACTCTTTTCACAGAGTGTCTATTTTTCAGCTGGCTCCCTTGTGGACCTCTCCCCCTCGGTTTTCAATACCTGTCCTTGTTTGCATGCTCCCCCCGCCCTTCCATTGTGCCTTGTTGCCTTGCCCACCTTTTCCTCTTGTTGATAGCAAAATAGCACTTTAAAAAAAAAAAATTCACCCATTGTGCAGAGGAGCCGCGCTGCTGTACAACATAGCTAAAAAACATTGACAAAGCTAATACCTCACATAGAAGAGCCCTGTTGGATTTGCCAATGATTGTTTGTTATGAAGGTTGTAATAATATATTGCTGTAGGGAAGCTTTAGTTTAATACTTATGGATTTACTTACATTTGATTTTGCTTAATTTGTTTTATTACGGCATATAAAATATACAGATGTCATTAAAACATTTATATATGAATAGTGCTTCAACCCTCGTCAGGGGAAATGGGCACCATATAAATTAAATTATAATACAACTAGCAGCCCGTCCTGACATTGTCCGGGTATGAATTGCTGCCGGCCAATAGTATATTGTTTTGTAGGATTTCGTTTTGATAGCATTTCTTATCTGTGACAGGCCAGTGAAACGCTCCGATTCACAGTGCACTGCTGATGCACTTAAGAGTGCGCGTTCAGTAGTGTGTGAACTCGAGTTGCCCTACTTTATTTTTCCTTGCAATATTATATAGCGCAAACTCGACAACATGGCATGAGCTCAATTTACATTACAGAAGAACACATTCATTTGTGGTAGGCATGGGGAGACAAAGCGATTTGCCTGGAATCACAGGATGTTGAGCTGATGCCGAGATTCGAACGTAGCTCCCCAGCTCTAAAGTTTGCAATTCTAGAACTTGTGGCAGGAGGTGTGTCTAAAAGTGTATGTCGGTGCTGGCCATCAATGAGAGAGACCTGTGCATTTTTCAAATGGGTGGTGAAAAAATATGAGTATGTTGCTGGAGATGTGGGCCGCCGTGCCACCAATGTACTTACCGTGGGAGGGTAAACACCCATTATTCCGCAACTTTCTTTCCGCATACCATCACTCCGCATACTTTCATTATGAAAGTACCATGACTCCGCAAAGCCATTATAACGCATGGCATTACATTTTATATGCTTTTACCACGCATACATTTACAACGAAATTCGTTGTAAATGCATGAATGGTAAAAGCATGTTTTTTTTATGTTTGGATAAGGTAAGTATGGGTACAGGGGTATATGTTTTGGGGTACTGAGGTATATGTTTTGGGGTGTTTGGGTATTTTAAGGGTTAAGATATAGTTTTGGGTTATGGGGTACAGGGGTAGTTTTAGGGTTTAGGGATAGGTATGGGTTTTGGGGTACAGGGGTATTTTTAGGGTTCAGGGCTAGTTTTGGGTTTTGGGATACAGGGGTATTTTTAGGGTTCAGGGCTAGGTTTGGGTTTTGGGATATAGGGGTATTTTAGGGTTCAGGGCTAGGTTTGGGTTTTGGGGTACAGGGTTATTTTTAGGGTCCAGGGCTAGGTTTGGGTTTTGAGGTACAGGGGTATTTTTAGGGTTCAGGGGTAGGTTTGGGTTTTGGGGTACAGGGGTATTTTTAGGGTTCAGGGGTAGGTTTGGGTTTTGAGGTTTAGGGGTATTTATAGGGTTCAGAGCTAGGTTTGGGTTTTGGGGTACAGGGGTATTTTTAGGGTTTAGGGATAGGTTTGGGTTTTGGGGTACAGGGTATATTTATGGGGTTAAGATGGGTTAGTGTTTAAGGGTGTTGGGGTATTTTAAGGAGTAAAGGTGGGTTATGATTAAGGGGTGCAGGGGTATTTAAAGGGAGCAGGGTGGGATTAGCACACGATATGAGACATGGCATGAAGGGCGGAACGTGCCACACGCCCCCAGCGTTTGTTGCGCCCACAGCACACGCCCACAGCACAACGCAGACACGCCCACAAGGGACTACTTTGCTGGCATGGTTCTTTTACCTTTTAAATGTATATGGTGGGCGTCTGCATAGCCTATGTCCTTCTGCTGCAACTGCCCTTTCTAACGCTGTATTGGGTGTTGTGATTGGTGCTGTTGTTCCTGAGATTACCCGTCTCAAAGGTTTGGACTCTCTCTTTATTATATTAGTATAGATACAATACAAAGATAGAATTTGGTATAAAAAATAAAAAGATAGGTGGCATCTGACTATGGAATACAAAGCAGAGAGCGAAGCACATGACACTTTCATATTAAATATTTTTGACTGATTCCGTAGAAAATCGCAGGGAACCACTGCCAGGGACTTGAGGCTACTTCCTAGGTTGGGAGCACCGGGGACCCTCAGTCAATACATGTTCACGTCACTCTGGAAACAATGATTGAAAACATCCCTTTCAAAACTCCTGTACAGTGAGGGGCTCGGTCTCACGCGCTCGTCACTCGGTGACGTATTAACACATCTGGGAGGGGCTTTTATCGTTCAGCCCAGCAGAAACAGATGAGGTCGATGACGCAGGCAGTACCTTCACAGTGATTTCCAAACCACAATTAGGAATTGAGCACTAAGTAGGTATTTTAAAAGCACAAAATATGAACGTATCCATTTACATTGATAGGGGACTGCGAGTGCAAAATGCGACTTCACGAGCTCTGATTGGCAGTTTGTTTACTAGATCATTTTAATGCAGTTAGTACGTGCTATGCACACATGCCTCTGGGTGTTCACCTTCCATTTGGAACGCCCTGTCCTCTGTGCTTAAAGGACAATGGGGCAGATCTACAAGAAAGGGCCGCAGCGCGGCACCGCAAGCCCTTTGGCTGCACCACCCTGCGGCACTTTCAGAGCACAGGAATGCGACATATCTACAGTGATATGTCGCATTACTGTGCTCTCCTCAGCGCTGGCGCAGAAACAGCTGCCATGCGCCGGCGCAGGCACCCTTGCACCATGGTGCAAGGATGCCATGGGGAGATTGCTTTTGTGAAGGAAGGGGACCCTTCCTGCAAAAAAACAATCACTGCAGGCATTTTCCTCTTTCAATACGTGCTGTAGAATGCAGCACGCATTGAAATAGGAAAAAACGAGGAGAAATTAAAACATTTCTCCTCTTTTCGCTTGGCTACACCACCCCTATGGTGGCACAGCAAAGTGATGCATTTCCAGGTTTAATATTTCTCGTAAATCTGGAAATGCATCAGTGGACATTACTGTTGTGTGGGAACACCCACAGCAACACCCATGTCCCGCCCCTAACATGCAAAGGGCTGCGTGAACAGGGGAGATATTTACAAGCACAGGTTAAGTCATGCAGGGTGACTTTACCTGTGCTTGTAAATATCCCTTAGCAGGCTGCGCCACTGGGGTCTCATCAGGACAAACAATGCAAGGAACACCTGAGAAAGGAATAATTAAAAAGGCATCTTAGCTCAAGGCGATAGAATAAAGTCCAAGAGTAGGAGTTGAGGCATGGAGATGTGCCTACCTGATGAAAGCGAAAGAAACCAAAAATAGTGCACACCACCCCACGTGCTCACAAAAGTAGCAGTACTTACATAGGGAACCCAGGAGGGACCTGGGCATAACTTACGGAAAAAGTGAGTTTTATGTAATAACAGTTAGATAGTTTAATTCAAGTACGAATGGAACCATGCGCAGCGTAAGAAAGCTACTTCTTTTCTTGCCGCTCAAGTAGATTTACTACCTGAGCTGCAGCTTTCTCAACTCAAACTGAAGATTTCTCAATGCGAGTCGTCGCGACCATCAGCGACTGCCAGCATTGAGAAATCTGACCACCCACCTTGAGAAATCTCGTCGGGAGGTGTATTTGCCTTGCTCGCGCTGGCCAACTTGACGTTGGTGAGCACAAGCGAGGAAAAAACGTAGCTATGCAGAGCGGAGTTTTTCAGAACTCAGCAGTTCACCGCCAAGGCCTAGTTCCATCTCACATGGGACACTATGTAGGTTACACATGTTTGATAATATATACTAAATAGTATCATAAATATATCTTGGTTTGCCATTATTGTTTAATTTGGATCTCAGTATATGGGTTTTTCTAAGTACATACTACTACAGCTTTATTTGTACGATTGTGCCTTGACTTATCCAAGTATACAGATATTATTCTAAAGAGAACCGCTGTTGTCGATAATACTTATAAAGGAATGCTGCTTTTGGTCCCTATGCGGTCATGCAACTCATCAGTGACTGTCACTATACTAATATGTATGGTAGAGAGTACTCAGGGCTGCATTATATATTGTCTTTCTTCACCCACTATGCTACTCTAGAGAAACATCAGCCTTATGCAGCTCTGTCTTGGTCCTGCCCCAAATGGAACAATCTAGCGGAAACTGCCAGAGTAAGCCACCTCAATCCCCAAATCAGTTTTAGCGCACTTATGCCTCGTCACCTGAGCCCTGTGACATAAACAAGGGGAACAAACCATTTTTACTGGAACAATACTTTGAAGAAGTAACCCACACCTTGGTCGTACCAAGATTGGATTACAGAAATGCTGACCTACCTGCCATTCCTAAAATTCATCTGGCACCACTTCTCTGCATGCACCTGCTGCCTGACCTCTGGAGTAGGATGGACTGATCATATTACCCCAGAGCTTCACTCATTGATAAGGCTTGCTGTTGAAGGTACATACACTAACAAAATAATTTGCATTGTTCATAAACGTAACAATTTTGACCACTCTCACTGTTGTGTGAAGAAAATAAAGATCTCTGATGACTTCCAACAAATCTGCAGTTCTTATTAGCTATTTCTAGAAACATCGGCTTGCAGCAAAAAACGCCCCTCCAGCCAATCTTTCCATGTAAGTGTGACCGAGACCAGGTACTCACCTCACTCCGACCAGCCATTCCCACCAATTTCTCTCTTCAAAAAAGGACGGCTTAAGCGCTGGTTGCGCCCGGTGCGACAATGTTGGCTTCTCCCATCCATGGTGAAGGTGGTGACCACCTCCACCACGAGTTCCCTCACCACCACCTTTCAACAGTGCCCCTCAAGTCTCCATCACCACTCTCTTTCAGATGCATTTAATTCGTTATTTAGCGCCATTCATACCAGTGTAGGGTGTCAGAGCACTTTGTATCACACACACATTACAAAGATACAATAAAATCATACGTGTGCAAATCAGCTTATAGGGTGACAGGTCATCCATACTGCGAGGCAGTATAGTTTAATAGCGCTAGGTCTGGAAAAGCATAAACTCAGAATTTAAAATGAAACACTATAGTTGGGCGTTCTCTTTACTAAAAAAAAAACAATTTCTACCCAAATTAACCCATTTTGCAACATTAATTTGTGTTCTAATCTATACTTTGCAGTGAGAATGCAATTCATTGATGACAGTTAATAACTCACTGTTTTATATTAGGATTTTAACTTGTAAACTGCAAGTAACAAAAGGATGGCTCTTAGAAAACATAACCCACTGACCTATTTACATCATATGCACTTTATGATCTACATGGTACGTGCTCTTTGCAGCAAGCAAATACGTTCTCTAATATTTTACGATCGGTCAAAACCTCAACTATACAAAACTCCAATCTCTCTCCAGGAAAAACATTAATCAGCAAAGTTATCTTGACATTTTTATTGTTTCCTGGAAATTGCTGGAGGCAAGGAACGCTGCAGCAGGTACTTTTAAAACCAAAATAAACTTAAACACAGCGCCCCCTGAAGTCCGCAGCAAACCCGGTGTGGCGGCACAGGTCGCACTGCCCTAGAGACGGCCCTGGCAAAGCATCAAACTCTGTTTCGTGCTTTGCGCTTCATAGACACACAGGGGCAGATTTACAATAACTGGCGCATCCCTGCATATCAGCAGGGATGCGCCAGTTATTGTGCGTCACGGCTCCGCCACCATGGATGCGCCGCATTTACACTGCGGCGCACCATGGGGCAAAAATGGACAGATGCGTGACGCATCTGCTGCCGTAAAGGCGGCGCATCGCTGGAGTTGCGTCGCTAGCGCGACGCAGCTCCAGCAAGGCCCGGGGGTCCCCTATCCTAAAAATGTTGCGTCAATCCTTACGCCTGCTTCAAACAGGCGCAGGGTTTTGACGCAGCATGGCCTTAAAAGTGGCTGAGGGAAATCTTGTAGATTTCACAAAGCCACTTTTAGGAGGCGTTCCTGCGCCGGCACGCCCTTACCTGCGCCGGACGTCTACATGTGGCGCAGGGCTTTACAACGTGACGCATCTCCCAGATGGGTCACGTTGTAAATGCCCCTCAGCATGGCGCTGGCTTTGCGCCGCCGCTGCATCACAGAAGTGATGCAACAGTGGCGTAAAAGAGGCGCAAGGGGCTTGTAAATCTGCCCTACCATCTCTTGTGATACTGCACACATTAAGTACATTTTTCATTCTCCTAATTGACCCGGTTTCACCGGATTCTGACTATATTGGCTGAACTCCCTAAATGTCTGCAACCCTCTCCCTCCTTGTGTACAAGGTCAGACCCTGGAATGGATGATGCTTTGGAATTTGTCTTACTTAAGGATGTTCGTAATCACCAGAGATCTGCCACAGAAAGCCATTTGCCTTATCATACTTGCTCCGGGGTCCTGACCATATCACGTCATCCCCCTTCTCCTTTAGCACTCATCATGCGTTTTATGTTGATTAACCTAAGGTTTTGTTCATGTGTTATTTAGGCATGTTTATCATGTACAGTCACAGTTTTTAGCTTCGAAACCTGCTCTAAATCTGACCTGGTACATGCCCTGCAAACAATCCGATTAGATGAATGAATGAAAAAATACATCTAAAGTTGTAAGATTAAAAGTATATAATGTATTTCATTTCTAAACCAGGGGCACATTAGTTTCCCTTTAATCATTTTCTTGTAATCACTGCTTTCTAAAAATGGGGTGAGGGCCGTGGGGGATCAGATGTGCTCGTGTGTGTGCATACACCTGTCTGTAGCCCAAGCATATTCATTCAGTAAATCCATAATCCCATAATGCAGCTCAGCTGTGTGTTCAGGTTCAAACGCACACCTGCAGAGCCATACCACTGCTCACCTCCTCTGGTTTAGTCAATGATCGCTCACTACGGGATCAGCGGTAACAAAATCACCGGAGCATTTCAAGCTCATAGAGTGTTCCCTGATTTCCGAACATCAGTAACCGGTGGTGACAGGTCACAGGTAGAATGTTGACACCTTCTTCTTGGAAGGTGCAGTTCCTGGTATGGTCAGGCATCGTTACCACAAAGTCTTTCGGCATGCGCTTCCTTGACCCCAATGGATGTGTTTTTGGATCTGCTCAGAGGGAGCTTTAGCTCGCTCCCAGAGCTCATCAGTCTGAGGACTCTGCTACTCAGAGAAGTTTCATGAGCTTTTCATTGGTCCGTTTCATTGTGGTTTGTTGTTGATGCAATTTGACTTTGTGCCATGCTGGCGCCTGTGAGACAGGAATCTATGACCACAGCCGTTTCCATGTTGGCACCAGGCAAAGGCGCTGACAGTGAGGCGCTGGCAATTTTAAAGTTAGCCCTGACCTCAACATGACTGGTATATTCGGCAAAGACTGATTGTTGGCTGCCTTTCATGTTTTCCAAAAACACACACAAAATGGTAGTTGTTTCCTGCGCTACAGTTAGCCCTCCTGAAATGCAACATGGTGGCGACTCAACAAAGACACATATAGCAAGAAGCTTCAACAACTTCTCAGTTAAGCGAACTAGGGGGCATATTATCAACAACTAGCGATATTTATCGCTAAATAGGCTTAGCGACATATATTTTATCGCCGAGCATCGCCGGATTATATCGCAGAGATAATGTGCTATTAGCAACGTTCATCTCTGAAGCGATAACATTTCCGGCGATAGCAGCGAAATGCGTGAATATCGCTGTAAATCCAGCGATATTCATGCATTATCGCTAACAGGGACTTAGCCTGAATATCCACCTCCCATTGGATATACAGGCTAAGAACTGGTCTGAGCAGGCGTTAGGTTTTGGCGCGCGAATATTTCCATTGCTACGCCTGCGTTGATAATAGGCGATAGCGATGTTAGCGACTGCTTTCAGTCGCTAACAGGTTGGGTACGCCTACTTTGCATGTCATTAGCGATAAATATCGCTGACATGCAAAGCGGGCCCCAAACCGCTCGCTATCGCCTACAAGCAGTCGCTAACTGCTGTTAGCGACAGCTTGCTAATAGGGCAATAGAATTATTGCTGCTTATCGGCCGAGAGCGGCCGTTAAAGCGGCAATAATCTCTTATCGCCCTCTTTGATAATATGCCCCTAGGTTTTTCTATGGCCTGTCGCATCACATATTTATGATAGATGAAGTAGGATCTTTTTGGTACAAGTGTGAAGGAGGTGTCTCATGTTTGTATCTGACTGGGGTTTAGGTGTTCCTCTGTGCCCTCCAGGGGAGTGACATTTAGTGTGTCCAGTCAGAAGGAGGGGCGTTGCTATCTCTGTCAGTGATAGGTGCAATATCTATGGTGGTTAAGGGCTGAGACTGGTGTGACTGACGACGCTTGCCGGTGACTACTTGATTATTTGCCTGCAGAGGAGTGGCTAAGAATTCTGAAGAGAATGTTTGAGTAAAGGTGAGGACTTTCTACAAGGGGTGGTAGCTGTCTCAAACCTTGCACATAACGACATTATTAGGACCTGGTATGACCGAAATGTGTATTGTGTCGACTCAACAAACTATCTTTGTGTGTTGAACTAAATGTGAATGATATGTATTTGTGATACCTAGCTACCCGTATGTCTGTGATTGGCTGCATCGGGAAACATCGTTTACAACGCGGTGTTTACACCGCACTACCTTTACCACGATGCCATTACAACACAAGTCGTTGCTACGACTTGCGCTGGATAGCGCTGTTGCATAAGGAATATTGTAATTTTATATTCCAACACTTTCCCTACTGTTACGTGGGCTGGTGTTGGAATATAAAATTATAAAAATCCTCAATCCGTGCACACCAACGCAAGTCGTTGTAATGACTTGCGTTGTAATGGCAGCGTTGTAAAGTACGCCGATCTAAAAAATCGCGTTGTACTGACGTACATCCACTGCATCTTTCAATCGGTTAGATAAGAATGGGAAAGGTTGGTACTATGCTCCCTTGTCCAGGGGCAGGTGGGTAGGACAACTCCATCCGTGGCATAACAAAAGCCTCCAGCTCCAGGTGCCCCATTGGCAGATTCTTGGCCTTAGAGCTTCGGACTGGGTCCAGAGAGTGGTGTTCCCCCCCTGCATATACTTTGCAGTGGGTGGGGGCTCAATTTTCATTATGCCACTGAACTCCACTCGTAATGTCGAAGGGCCAACTCAAGCTGTTTACAGAGTTAAGGAAGACCACTAGTCTTGCTGCATAGTCTTGTTCAAATTTCAGAAAATCATGAGACTCAAGGCAGTTTCACTCCTCACCCGGACTGACCAGTCTCTGCCTCGTTTGCTTTACTGTCGGCTGACTAGTTAAGGTGAGAGAACGTGCAAGGAGTCTGTAAGTGCATAAGTACTGGTGCACAGTAGAATATCCGAAATTGCAATTTTGTGAAATGCAAGAACACTAGGATCTAGTGTGACTATGAGAAATGTCTATGTAATTGTATTTATATTTATATAGTGCTAAGTACCCCTGACGAGGTGTCGAAGCACTTTTTGGCAAGTAGCACGCTACTCCAGCACTTAAAAAGGATTAGTGGTTGCTAGTATAGGGAAATAATAAACAGTTATGATTACATTTACATATTGTGATAAATGAATAAAACAGGGACCCATAAGCATCCAATCAAATAATAACTTATATGAAAACTATGCATTGACCTATAAACATGTTAAGATTCTAATACATTTATATACATATTTATCTATAATTAATATATACATTTCTTAAGCAGACCTAAAGAATATTTATATATTTTAAAACCATAGTTATGATACATATTTGTACAAAGAAATACACATACCTAGATAGGTACATATAATCAAATTATAAATGTCTACAAACACGGTTACATGCTGTACATTAAGTTTGAGTAAGGTGGGGTATTTAAGACAGAGCCAACTCTTGAGTAGTCTTCTGAAGGTAAGATAATTGTCCGTGGATCTTATGTTTGAGGGTAATGAATTCCATAGTTTGGCTTCCTGAACTGAGAAGTATGTACCACCTATGGTTTTTTTCTTGTATGGTAGGGTTTTGAGGCGAGGTACCAATCTTGAGCAGAGATTCCTTTGTTGAATGTTTTTGATGATTATATTCTTGATGAAAAGCGGTCCTGTTTCACGTAATGCTTTGTGGGTGATACAAAGCAGCTTGAAGGTGGATCTTCTGGCAACCAGTAACCAATGTAGGGCCCTCAAGGCAGGGGAGATGTGGGCTTGTGGCTTTACATTTAGGAGTAGTCTGGCAGCAGAGTTCTGAATCCCTTGTAGTCTTTTCATAGTTGATAAAGATGAACCGTGGTAAAGGCCATTGGCATAACCAAGCTTAGAAACTACAAGGGAGATAGTAGCCTGTACCTTGTGTGGAAATCCCAGGTGGGAAAGATGCGTCGCAGAGTTTTCATGGTAATGAACCTTGATCTTGCTAATTTGCCCACTTGGGCATTCATTGATAACTTGGATCCATGGTAGTTCCAAGGTTTCCTACTTCCTTAAATACTTTAGGAGGTGTTCCCAGATTGTGAGGCCAGGAGCAGAGTGGGTCATAATTTTTACAATCGACACACGTGAGAATTTCGGTTTTGGAAGCATTCAATTTGAGACTGTAATGGGAAATTGTAGATTGCATTTATGTACCACTTACTACCCCTTACAAGATGTTGAAGCGCTTTTCAGCGAGTAGCATGCCAATCTGGAACCCAAAAAGGATTAGTGGAGAATTAGTATATGAAATATGGAATCAATTTGAGCGATGGCCATGTGAGCCTGTTAGTTGGATTGAAAAGAATGATGGAGGGATAAAGAGGAGGGGTGTGCATTTATATAGCGCTTTGTACCCCTGATGAGGCACCAAAGCACTTTTCAATGAGTTGTATGCTATTCTGGAACCCAGAATTAGTGGTGAATTAGTACAGGGAAATATGAAATTTATTTGAGCGGTGTGCATGTGAGTCTGTTAGTTGGATTGAAAAGGATAGTGGAGGAATAGAGGAGGGAGGGGTCTAGAAAGTGTTTATTTGGTGATTATGGCAGTAGGAGCAGGCCTGGGTTGAGATGGCTCCATGTCATCCACTGATCAATGGCTCTGAGGCAACTAAAGATTTGTGAGTTTTCAATGTCTTTGGGGCTTTCCAGCTTAAGGATTATCTGTGTGTCACCTGCATAGTTATAGCATGTGAGGTTAAAATGTGAGGTGAAAATAATTGATCATTGCTAGTAATGACTTCATGTGATGTTGAAAAGAATGGGTGAGATGATAAAGTCTTGAGGGACCCCATTTTTGTGAAGTATAGTTTGGATGAGAAAGTGGTAAAATGGATGACGTTCGTTCTGTTTTGAAGGTAGGATGAGATCCAGTCGAGGGCAGTCCCCTCTATGCCCGCATTGTAAAAAGAAGTAGTGCAGCGACCCCATTCCGGTCTACTGTGTTTTTAAGGTCATCCCAGATGGCGATGAGGGCAGATTTTGTGCCTCATCCTGGGAATAATCCTGTCTGGTAGTCTGAAAGTATGGAGTTATCTTCAATGAATTGTGACATTTGGGCAAATGATGATCTTTCTATCAGTTTGCCCAGGAAAGGTTAATTAGTAATTAGTCTGTAGCTGTCAAAACATGTGGGTCCAGGTTAGATTTCTTTAATATTAGGTGTTTATATGCCTTTTTTAGGTCTTCTGGACAAATTCCTGTAAGAATGATTGATCATTCTTTGTACTGGTGTGGAAGCATAGGTATTTAGAAACATTTTCTTGAAGATTTGTGGTGGACAAGGGCCAGAAGGGCAGCCGATTGGCCTGCTTACTTGACCAGATCCATAAGTTCATTTTGTGATATTTGCTTGAAGGAATGCAGAGACCTACTCTTGGAGGGGATTTTTGAAAAGGGGTTGGTGCTGGAGGTTTCCCTTTTTTTGAAATCGGAGTTCAATGTGTCTGCTTTGGTTGTGTAATGATTTGCCAGTTTAACAGTGAATTCTTGAGTAATAGAATGAGTTCCTTCTGTGCATTTCGTTTCATGAAATCCGATGAGAATTTTATAAAATTACTTATTTGTACATTTAGCATTTGGAATTCTGTCTGAAAAGTACCTTTCTTAGCTTTTTTGGTTGTTGACGTGTGTATCCTGTTAAGTTTACATCGATGAAGTTTGTCTTGATTGCTGTTTGTTTTGAGCCAGGTGTGCTGCAGCTTTCTAATTTGTTGCTTTGTCTTTTTTAGATCTGCATCTCTCCAAGGTGCTTATTTTCCTTTGTTCTGCTTTGTTGTTCTTAGTGGTATTAGTATATCAAAAGCATCCTGTAGCCACTCATAAAGATTTTGAATTAAACTGTCTAGATTTGTATTGGATGTTAGTTGTATTTTAAGTACTCAAAATTGAGTTTGTTCCACTGTCGATAGGTGGCGGCATGTAAGGTCATCTTAGGTGTGTTGATTTGTGCTGTTTTATGCCAGAAAGCTACCAAAGGTGGTCTGACCATGTGACTGAAGTAATCGCTTGAAAGGTAATGTGAACCTCAACATGATTAAGATTTGTTCCTGAGGCCAAGCTACCAGCTTGTACAGGCGATACACTCTGTGTAGTGTCCCCAGTACCAAGGACCCCTTTTAAAATAAAGAGGAGTGCAGCACATACTTAACTACTTGGCAGGAATTATTCAATAGCTAAAATACATTCCTGGATGGGTAAGTCAGATAAAGGCAACCCTGTATCCAGTAATAAGTTAAGATATTTTGATGTGCTTTTTGTCTGTCTTTCTCTCTCTCTTATATATATACTATATAAAAAACACACATGCTCACACTCTCTCTCCTGTGCCCAGATTTACTAAGCATTTGCCTGTCCTTGCGTAACGCAAGGCAACAAAAGACAAAGCCGAGCATTAAGATTTACAAAGCCACAAAGGGGCAATTTCCACCACCTTGTCTGACTTTGTAAAGAAATGTAATGCCATGCAGAGGCTTGAACTGTGTTGCGTTACATTTTGTAGTTGGAGGTAACCAATGGGTGGGGCATGGGCGTTTTTGTGCATCCACTCATGGAATTTGATGCTATCCCAGACTTACTCAAATCAGTAGACTTGGAATTGCACCAAAATGGAATGCCAACCTGACCATGGAGGTATCCCGTCCTGCACAAAAACAATCCTGCCCATAACACAGGAATCCTTGCACCATGGTGCAAGGGTGCCTGCATTGGCACTAGGCAGTCTCAAGTGTGCCAGAGCTGGTAGAGAGTTGAAGAGTGCCTTATCTTAGTGGATATTGTTCTGTTCAGGTCTCTCTCTATCACGCAATGCAGTGCAACAACTATGCATGCTGCCCTGAGTTGTGTGAACTTTAGTAAACATGCCCCTCCTGGTGTTTGCACCAGGCTAAGGGATGTGGGCCCTCTCCTGTTGTGGGACACAAATGTCAGTACTAATAACACATAGAGCTGTAATACTATGCACCACATTGGGGAGGATACTTGACATGGGAGACAGTAGACTTCTGTGAGATTTCATGCATTGTGCCTACTCCGGTCCCACAGAAGTCTATGTCTAGTGGAATGTGCATGTTGGAGTCAGGCAATTATAGAACCAGTTTGAAAGCCTGACATCAGCATGGCCACCACACTTGACAGGGACTGTATGCAGTGGCGGCTCCTCCGCTAAGGCCTGCTTGGTCGGCCCTCTCGGGCCGCCCAAGTCAGTTATGTGCACTTTCTCCGTTCTCCATGCAGGCTGCATTACATTGCAGCGTTGTGATTGGCCAGGGGAGCCTGGGTGCCTACCAATCACAACACTGCATTGCAGCATTGTGATTGGTCAGTTGGGCCTGTCTGTGCTACTATTCGAGACGGAGAAGAGCAGCAGCGGAGACGCAAGGTAAGTTTATGTGTGACTCCCCAATGCAACCCCCCCGTGCGACCTGCCCGCCCCGCCACCTATGAGCCATGCTGTCTGCCACTGACTGTATTTATTTATTTATTTATTTTTATTTGAAAGGTTTTAAATAGCGCTGGCTAGACCCTGAGGTATCAGAGCGCTTTACATGAGTATCAGAACATAGTTGCAGGTTACATCATCACAAAGGTTACACAGTTATCAGAGCTTGGCAAACATAGCTACACGCAAGGTCGAGACAAACAAAAAGGACATATATATAAGGGAAAAAGCAGGCAAGGGGAGAGATTCAGGGGGGTGGAAGCAGGGGGAAAAAGAGAGAGAAGGGAGGAGGGAAAGAGTAGGGGAGGGTGAGAGACACAGCATGGAAAGAGTAGGGAGAGGGTGACGGGGACACAAACCGGCAGACAAGTCAAAGCTGCGTCCAAAGTCCAGTAAGCTGTGATTCCCAGGGAAGTGGTATAATTTCCCCATCTCTGTTGCAAGAGGCTCCCTATATGCAGTGGACACTCTCAGAGGGGTCTCTGAGACTCCAAGGCCTACATACTGGATCCTTCCCCAAAAAGGGGAGAGGGGGTGCTTTGGCAAGTGGTGCCATACCATACCTCAGCTGTGGGTGGCTCCCTTGGTGCGGTGGACTCTCTCAGCGGGTTCGCTGAGACTCCAGAGTATAAGAATTGGATCTTTCCCCAACAAGGGGAGAAGGAGTGCTTAGTCAATGGGCACAAAAGGACAGGGAGGCTAGGTGGTATAGCAGGCAAGGGGAGAGATTCAGGTGAGAGGGGATAGGAGCAGAAGAAGTAGACAAAGAGAGAAAGAGTACTAAATGGCAACAGACAGCATCAGTTAGGAGGACAGACTGTTTTCTCTCTGTGGCCTTGAGTTTGCCTCATCTCTAAGGAAAAAAAAACCTAGTACAGGCCATTCCAGAACCTTTGCCATCCGGGACAAGAAGCACACAATGCCATCTTCGGGGTCAGTGGTAGGAGGACATGGTAGTCTAATTATAGCAACAGGCCATAAGCATACAAAAAGGGCGCTCATGAATGCACACTTCAGCCCTAAAGAAGTTCCGATGTTAGCAGTCCTTTCACAGGTGAGGGCGGGTGAAGCTATTATCAGGGGATCACCCCCTGTTGAGTGTCTCCGAGTCAAGTGACCGACCCCTGGACCCTCCACGGACCAGAAGCAAGAGCCTGAGAGAGACTATGGGGTCAGTCTTTCTCCAGCCACACTGAGGTTCCATAACAGGGCAGTAAGAGAGTCGGCGGTCGCTCACGCACACCAAGGATCACCGGGCCAGATCACTGAAGAATGGGCCTGTACGATGCAGCAGCTCAGCTTCCTTACCCCTACCGCAGAACAACACTGGTCCGTGGGCAATCAGCATTTCCTGCTGTTTCTGGCACGGACCTTTCACTGTGCAGCGAGGCACCACAATATAGTCAGGCGCGGGGATCACAGCCGCCGCAACCGGATCACCGGCAGACATAACCGCGGGCCCCACACTACAAGCACGTCTCAGTTAGAGAGGACGCAACATTCACCTGTGCCCTGTGGTAACCCCTCACAGCACTTCAACGTGGGTAGCACTCCTCAGACCGCAACTTCATCAACGGCCGCACTATCGGTGCAGCTGGCTCCTGAGTAGCCGAGCCTGGCTGGAAACAGCCACACCGTTTCCCACACTTCCGAGTAGGCTCACCACCATAGCGCCAGATTACAAGTCCCCCACCTTGCGCCACCAGGCCATCTCGAGGCTGGGAGTCCCGACAGGTGTCACAGCAGAGTCGTCGGGATGAGGCAGCCGGACGATCAGAAAGCAGGAAGTGCCTCACAGCAGAGTCTTCGTTGGGGCTGAGTGCAGGGGCAGTAGGCAGATGCTCCAAAGCTGCAGAGAGAATCTGGAAACAGCCGCCCAAATTACACAGCCAAGCCAGGCTAGCTGTTGAGCGTGTGCACTTCTGGTTGCCACTGCAGTTATTGCCAGGAGCAGAGCTCTAGCATGCTACTGCATTCCACACTGTATGCATTGCTTTATCCGTTTATTTCAAGGCAGGGACTCACACTTAGAGCTGCGTTGTTGAGTGCGAGGCGCTCCCCAAAGTCGTGCCACCGCCACGTTATTATAGTGCTTAGAGTCTGCCCATGGTCGGGTGCCACCCATCAATTAGTGCACTGGAGGTGCTTTTGTATTGTACAGACTGTCTGCAAGGGTCTTGTGCTGTAGTCCCGCTGTAATTTATTGGGGGGCCTCCGTGGGGCCGGTGTAATCCACCGCTCGCGGCCCGTTTCTTCCACCCCCATCGGGACCCTCGGCGGACCCACAGAATGATGCTCATCAGATCGCCCGCGCTGTTCAGCTCGCGTGGGCCCTGCACCCGACCGGCTCCTGTCACTCTATCAGGCACTGCCAGGATGCAGGACAACGCCACGGCCTCACCTCCAGGGCTAAAGTGTCCGGCTCCATTACCGATCTCACACGCTGTCCAGGCCTCGGGGGCTGCGTTCAGAGCAGTGTCCGGCTCCATTACCGATCTCACACGCTGGCCAGGCCTCGGGGGCTGTGTTCAGAGCAGCTATCGCTCCAGGCCCACCAGGTCCAGACAGCTTGTGGGGGCCCCAGGCGGCGTCCCTTAATGCACTCACACGATGGTGCTGCTTTGTGCATTTTGTTTAAAATGTCCAACATCCATTAATTCAGCCATTTCATGCAAGCGTCTCCCCACGAACATGGTGGATGCCTCCTGCACCACTGATCAGTGCTTTTTCCTTTCCAGAATTATCTATTTGTCCACACATTTGTAAGTTTTGCATACATGATCAAAATAGTTTTTGTTTCTGTGAATCACATAAATTTGCTTAAGCACCTTACACTTAGTTACAAACAAATATTAAATACCACTCAGGCTTAACATACAATTACTCGTCGAGCTTCTTCCTGAAAACTTTACTCTCTCATGCCTGTGGACAGCATACTTAAAAAACTGTCTGAGGTTCATTACTTGGCCAAAACTACAAAAAAAACATGGACGCAATTCAGCTTGAACTAGCTGCAGTCAGAGCAGACATCCATACGACTAACAACAGGCTATCATCGGTGGAACAAAGAGTCGGCGATATAGAGGACAGGTCACAGCTCGCAGGCAAGATGATCGGCACCATTGCTAAGGCAACCACAGAGCTCCGAAAAGAAGCAGCGGTGTAAGCAACGACTAGGTAAGGA